>NW_024376286.1:0-124335 GCF_016808335.1 Panicum virgatum
ACGCGGCTCCGTCAGGGATCCCCGGCAGCGCGCGTCGTCGTACTTGTTGACGTCGCAGAGGCCCGCGGCCGCGCTGCCGCTGAATTCGGCGTCTTCGCCACCACCCAGGTGCACATCCAGCAAAAAAGTCTCCTTTTTTTTTTTTACAAAATTGATGACTGTCTTGCTTGATCCATGGTCATAAGGTATTCAAGTGCACCCAGTTTACTGCTTTTCTTCGCCTACTTACATTAGGCTTTGCATTCTTTAACCCTTGCATCGGCTTAGAGACCCTCAATCAGAATCTAAGCTAATTTGAACTAAAAGATGGTGTTTTCATGGACAGTGCAATCTTAGGACTGCTGCTCAATACAATTAAGCGGATTTTGCTGATTCGCTTGCTTTCAGAATGATTAGACAAGGCCCATGCTACATAATTTTGATAATAGCTGGTGTATGCTAGTATCGGCACAATGTCTTGGATGATTGGTGAACCTTCAGCTGGATGACCCCAATTGGTTCCCAAATACGCTTTCTCAAGTCTCACCTATTTTTTGCCATGTAAACATTTTTGCAGACTCGGTCATGTTCACTTGAAGGTTCACTGAAGTTGAAGAACCTATTTGGATACTGTGAGACCTGGGATGCAGCAGGTGCCCTTGAATTAGATAAGACAACAGAACTAAGTGCTGGAGTGGAATGCCTAGAATCGGAGCGATACCAACTCCGCTGGTGGCTAGAATATCATTTCTGTCCGAGGACTGGTTAAAGTCCTCACTCAAAGAACACCTGATGGGCGTTTCTGTTGGCTTGCTCTCCACCATGAACCACAACCCTTGCTTACAATTTGACATGGCGAAAATTAACTGATCCAGCACGCAGGTCATCCAATTCTGTACAAGAACAGTTAGGGCATAGCCTTTTGTCCTCTGTTAAGTATGCATACACGGTTGACCAAAGGGACTCAAGCATAAGGCCTACACGTGGATATGCTTTTTCTGTCGTCTTCTCAAGTAGGAGGTCTTGCACCGGGGAGCAGATGCTCACGGTTTCTTAGACAGGTATATCTTGACTTCTTTTGTGCTATATCCTTTGCCTTCCTTGAAAACTAGAGTTTACACACTACACCTTTTAATTGAATCCTGAACAACCCTTATTATTGCTTTTTTCTTCAATAATCTGTATTGTATTTGCGCCTCCAGCTCTGCCAACTTCATGATCAATACAAACAATGCAAACTATGCTCAGTCTACATTTCTCCCTTTGGATATACATTTTGTTATCTGACCACGGGCCAAGGTCCAAAAACTTTCAAATTTCTATGCTCTGTTAAAGCACCCAAATGGTAGATTCCTTTTGTCCAGTCCTTTCTCATTGCACAAAAAACATCTTGTTCAAACTTCTGATTTCATCACATCTATTTCCTAGAATCTAATGCACTGTACATCAGTACTTTTCTTATTAATAACTGAACTGATTTGAGGTGAAACATATTCATTCTTTTCATGGTTCACTGTCAGGAATTCGATCTTCGAGTGGCGTTGCCTCTGGGTGTGCTTAATAGTGCTCTCAAATGCTGGAGTTGCGGCAGGAGTCATCCATCCATTGGAAAGGGGATCCACAGGATCTGTCTCACCACTTTCAGAAAGGTTTTACTTGGGAGGGTAACAGGTCTCTTATATGCCGCTTGGGTGGACCATCGTCACTCTTAGGCTTCAAAACAAGAGGACTAGGAAGCAAGGGAATTCAGAACCTGTGACCCCAACAATTCTGAAAATGGTAGTTCCAGTTGTCCTGAGCTAATTGGTCCTGGTGGTGACATAGCAGTGACAGCATTTGCAGACCTCTCCTTTGATATACCTCTGAAGCCACTCAGGGATCTAGGAATTCATGGCCATGCCATTTGTCTGTGCTGGAAATCTTGGTAAATTAACTGAGTGTGATCTACGGAAATTTCCCCTTACTGACTTCCTACAAACGTTCAGGAGTTCTGCAGGATTTGGTGTAGTCCTGCCAACCAGATTGTTTCGCATAGAGGTTTGCCCTTGACATTGTACAGCTGCGCCACTGAATTTGTGAATGAAGTACGTTATTTTGTTTTCTTACTTGCTCTAAACAAGTGTTTCTCCTCTTGTCCAGATAAATTACTGCCACATCCTGAAACAGTTTGACCATGATAAGGGAAAGCCGGGCATACAGTTAAACTTTGCTTCACCCTAATTTCATTGGCAATATGTTCACATCAAGATGAATAGTTGTATTTCCCCCCTCCACTATTCTGATTTTTTTATCCTTTTGACAAGAGCTACCTTGCACACTCTTAAGTGATAAATTACTTGTTCCGGGCTGCGGATTTGATGTTGTGACTTGTAAGTAAAGTGCCTCTAGCCTAGTGGTTAGAGCAACTGGGTAGTACCAAGCATGCTAGGGTTCGAATCCTCGTGAGAGGGAATTTACAGGGCTGCTTTTTGGAAGAAAAAAAACTCTCGCCAGCTACACCTGATTGGCATGTTTTTTCAGAATTTGACGGAGGCTAGAAATTTCTTTCAAAAGAAAACAGAGGCTAAAAACTAACAATTAAGTCCTGATTGGTGTGTTTGTCAAAATTTGACCGAGGCTAGAAAACTAACACTAGACCCTTGTGCGTTACACTACACGGCTACTACACCTGAAGAATTATTAGCTGGAGTAGAAACAAGCGCACACCCCAACACGTCTCCCACCATAGAAAAACCCTCCAAACCCATCTTTGGCAGTGAGGAAATTTTCGTTTAACACCAACCCTAAAATTTGCTCCCGTGAGAATTCAAACCATAGGAAAACCTCCAAAACCCGTCTTTGCAGGTGAGGAGATCAACCCTGACATTGCTCCCGAGAGAATTCGGACCTGGTAGGTGCTTTTTTTTTTTTGAGGGCTCGGACCTGCTAGGTGCTAATGAGGTGCTCTAAACACTATCTGCGGATCTGCCCCTGATGTGAAGTTCTAGTGTCTCAAAAAATTATGTAGCAAAGTCTTTTTTACCAGATTTTGGAATGGATCCTATGATCGTATAAACATGTAGGAAGGAATTAGAATCCCTAGTAACAGGTCTTTTATATGCCGCTTGGTTGGACCACTGTCACAACAGAATTGAGAATTTGTGGCCTCAATAACTCTGAAAATGATCTTGTGACATAGCAGTGACAGGTGACAGCATTTGCTGATACCTTTGATATACCTCTAAAGCCGCTCAACGATCTAGGAGTTCAGCCACATGCTTTTTTTGTTGCTGGAAATCTTGACAACAAACTGAGTGTGATCTTTGGAAATTTCGGAGTTTTGCAGAGATTGGTGTAGTTGTGCCAACCAATTGTTACACATAGATGTTTCCCTTGTCTTTCTCTAGAGAGTCACTGAAGTTACCAATGAAACACATTATTTTGCTGCCACGTCTTGAAATAGTTTGATCATGATAAAGGAATGTTATGCCAATGGATACCTAGTCGGATTGGTTAGGTGGCCTCAGTAGTCAGTAGCACTCCTCAGGTTCAAGTTTGACTCATGGTGGGAGCGAATTTCAGGCTGGGGTTAAAAAAAATCCCCTCGTCGGCCCCCACGCCAAAGCACCAAATGAAGGTCCCGACCCATACTCACACGAGTAATGTCACCCCGTGTAAGGGTGGGTAGGGGTTCGATAGTTTTCTCGGCCTGAGTGAGAGGTCTTTTCTTCTTCAATGCTCGGGGGTGTCTTCCCCCTGTAGGCTGAGTTTATAAGGAACTGTTATTTTCCCTAATTTCATTGGCAATACCTTCTCATCAACACAAATACTTGTGGCAAGAGCTTATCTAGCCATCTCTCTCCGCCTCCCTCTCAAAAGGGCCCTCAGACACTGTAAGTGAGAAATTGTTTGTACTACGTTGTGGATTTAATGTTTTGACTTGTAAAGCACAAAAAGGGAAAAGAAAAATCATAAGAGATAGGGAGCTTTAGTTTTGAATGCTGGTCTGAATGTTCTGGACAAGAATTGATGAAATTGTGTTGTACAAAGATCTGTGCTAATAGACTAGTAGTAGTCGGAAACGAACATTGTTGCCAAGCTAAGATAGTGCAGATGCAGAAAAGTAGGAACGGCAGATGCAGATGCTAAATGCCCATCCGCGGGCAGACTGCCACCAAGTTGGTATGAATGGGCAATGCTCAGCCATTGTCATCATAATGAATCTGTTGCATAGTGGATGTCTAACTAGTCTTACCGATATGAACTCCAGAGTAGCCCCTTTGTCACGTGCATACATTTGTTGGACAAGGAGAACTATTGTTTGGAGGCAGACTAATAGATCCATCGTTTTCATTCATCAATATATATTCTGGAACATTTGCGTTGTTGATTTCAAACTGAAATTAATTGGACTGCATGGGTAGTGAACAATGTTGTGACACCACAGAACAGAGCGGCACCTTCCATTTTCAAAGGAGAAGGGACATTTCTATCCAGGTTCTGTGTACAGATCAATCGCAGTTTTTTTCAGCAAGTGCAGGTGAGGCAGCCACCAAGCTTTGACGCAGGCAACACACACAGGTCAGGTGGATGATTTTGCTGGACAAATGGATTAGTGGTTGAGTGAATGTATCAACACGCTGACAAAGATGTTTCTTGTTCCCTGATCACGTGTCTAGCCAGAATTATATTTGGACGAGGTGACATTACATGCAGAAGAAGCCACAGCCAACGAATTGAAGTAGCTTATACATAAGACTAATTCTAAACTGACACCATAGTCGCGCATGTCACTTTAATTGTACTGCACATGATTGGTGTGTGTGATCGATAATTATTTGATCATTCAACACAGCTGAGCCGTATACACATGCATGCATGTAACCCCAATCATATATCCCAAGTTGTCATGATTTTATTTTTCAAAAAGCACATCATTTGTATGGTTACTTTCTTCTACCTTAACAATAAAGATGCGAAAATGTTTTGCGTATTCAATAAAAAAAGGTAAAGAAGAAGGAAAGGAAACAAATTTATGAGAGATATGATGATCAATAGTAGCAGGCAACAACTAACATGTACACTGTTAAAAGGTACTAGATGCGCGTGGTAGAGATATCGCTCTCTTAAGAATTTTGGAAATATGTAGAAACAAGGGTCAAAAGAGGAATTAATTGATTGTGTACAAGACGTACCAAAAAGATAAAGTGGCATGAGCTTATTAATTTACATGCATCGTTCAACCAAATTTTAGTTAAGGTGTCCCGTGTGCCATAAGTGCTAATATATAGGAGACACACTAGCAGTCACTGTACATTTATCCATATGAATATGATTGGCGATCTACTAGTGGCATGCATCTTTCAAGTACATACGTACTGCTTCTGTTGTTGTTGTTGTCTGGCCATACAATTGTAAGGTAATATGAAAATTTTGTTTGAACCGAAGGTAGCAAAATTATATTACCACTGAAAGAAAATGAGTCTAACCACATGCATGTGTTCCCGAGAGTGGCGAATTTTTATTAAGAACCGTACTTGGATACTGTAGACATGCATGACCGATTTTTTCTAAAGATCCCAATTTTTTATTAAAAAGGCACTCTACTCTTCATTCTGAAACCACCTACCATCGGCTTATCGAGATGAGCTAAACTTTCCGGTCATGCATGCATCCTTGAATCAATTATTCCCACGAACCGAATTATATTTCTTCATTCTCGCTTCCGGCCTCTCCTCTAGTCAGTCGTCTACACTGCTCCTGCTACCAGCAGGCGATCGATGGAGACGTGCAGAGCTAAAGCTGCCTGCTACAGACCAAAATATTAGTTACTACTGGACATGACCAATAATATTCAGAAGCCAAAGACTTTAGGGCAACGTACTGCTGATTATAGTCCACTCAGTACTATTTTTTCTACAAGCAAGGTTGTCAGTTAGTAGGATCGATTAATTGTAGTCACCTTTTTCCCAACTTCTTCTCTTGATGAGATAGCTAGCTGGCTAGCTAGCTTCTTTTTCAGAAACCCATTTATATAAATATGAGATGGATCGATCACCTGTCATGCATCTCTCTCAGATCACACGCCCATCCCATATGCAGACATATATGTATCTGCTAGTTACATTAGTCAGATGGATAGATAGAATGATCCATGACCTCACGCACCTTTACTGGCCCTCTCTGAGTCTCTTTTCCCTCTTATTATTAGCTTCTTCTGAGAGTTAGTTAGATCCACCGCTACTTGGACGACCTCAGCTCATGGAGGGAAGTAGCAAAGACTTGGAGTACTACAGCTCTGCAACGACGGATCATCAGCTGCAGTCGTCGGAGGATGCTGCTGCTGCTGCTGCTGCCGCCGATGATCCTCACGACGGGAGCACCAGCAATAATAGCAGCACGGTGGAGCTGGATGAAGCCGGCGCCGGCGACAGCAGCAGGCGGAAGACCGCCGCCTCGCCATCGTCGGTGCGCCCCTACGTCCGCTCAAAGAACCCTCGCCTCCGCTGGACGCCGGAGCTGCACCACTGCTTCCTCCGCGCCGTCGACAGGCTCGGCGGCCAACATCGTAAGAGATCACCTCCGACTCCGATAGGTTCATGCCCAGCCAGTCCTTTAATCTTTATCACATCTTCTGTTTCATGCATGTCTGGTTGTAGGTGCAACTCCCAAGCTCGTTCTTCAGCTGATGAACGTTAAAGGGCTCAGCATAGGCCATGTCAAGAGCCACCTCCAAGTATATCTATCTATCTGCACATCGATCTTCTTCAGTTCACCACCCTTTCTTCATTATGCACATGTGTGCTCCAATGGATAGACTTGCATCTGCACCTAATTTTACTACTTGTTTCATATCCCAACCTTCCAGCCTTTTTTCGGTTTTTGGTGATTTTCAGATGTATAGGAGCAAGAAGATTGACGACTCGGGACAGGGTAAGACTAATTCATGCATGGACAAACATCTCGTCTCTGTTATTAATACTTAATACATGTATAAATAACTCTGCTGACCTGGTAGATATTTTTTTTATTACTCGTGTCGTTTGCAGTGATTTCATGGAGAGACGATCATCAGTCGCAAGAGAGGGGACAAGTGTACAACCACGGCCATCTTTCCTTGCATCACGGCCAGACTGGTGCTACCCTATTGTCAGCAAGGTAGTTGGATCCTTGCATTGGCTGCTCATGGAACGCTTGCAAGCAAAACCCACACTAAATTCAGTCCAGAACTATTAGCTTGTTCTCATTATTGATTTGTAACCAATGAACTAGGTTTGGTGCATGGCCTCATTGGAACAATTTCCACCAACCATACTGGCTTCATGGTCACCATGTTCTTGGATCGAAACCCTACTACTACTCATCAGCAGCTGAAGCCGACCCATTCCTTGGAACACGAGCTCAGTCTGTTACTGGAGCTTCGATTCTTCAAGGGTGTTCATCATATCAAAATGATCGATCCACGGACAATCAAATACGACTGCTGCGCGATGAGGAGAACAACAATGATCCTCTTGACCTCGAACTCACATTGGATATTGGGCCACGGCGGGATAAGAGAATAAAGAGATCACGTTCTAGCTGGGGCAGAGAAGACGAGGAGAATGTCGACAGAGATCAAGAAGTAGAGAGTGCTACTGATACTGGGCTCTCTCTTTCTTTCTTCTCATCACCTTAGCTCCTCCAGCGAGGACCAGTAGTGGCAGCATTGTCCTAGGTGTCAGTATGGACAAAGGAAAAGCTCATCCAACAAAGGACAAGTACTCTTGATCTCACCATATGATCTAGTGCGATGTAGTGATATCTTGTGGTACTTGTCCATGTATGTAGAGGAAGACACGTATGCATATAAATAATTAAATATATATCTTAGACATATATTATACATATGTTGAATTTTTTAGTTTAGCTATATATGTTTGTAAGTGGTTACGTCTGAATTTATTTTAATTTCGATGTTCTCTTTTAACCATACCGGCCAAAGGACTTCGATAGGTCGAATGTTGTTCAAGTTCAAGTAATGTGTGTCCTTAATAAGAGAACACTTATTTTTAATAATTATGTGCGCACGCACACGCATAACATGTGACCGTTAGATCAAGTTGTACCCAAATGGTTTATGTGTGTAGTAGCGTTCTTAAAAAAAGTTATTCTACAAAACAATATGAAAATAGGTGCGAGAAAATATAATTATAAAAATTATAGCTCCAAGTAGTATATCAGCTACCCAGCAACTGACTAGAGAGATACCCTATCGGCAAAGCAAAAGCCAAGATGAAGTTATCGGCTATGAAATGCATGCCTTGCCAAGTCAGCCACGTGGATTCCACCATCGGCTATTTGGGTGCAGGTAGCATTTATCAATCCTCTGAAAGTATCGAGGCCCATAGGGTTGAATTGTGACTTTTTCAAATTTCTATCAAGTCCTTAACCTAACACTACTGTTGCCCAATCTACAAAGGTGGAACCTATCAACTAGAGCACACTAGCATCATCAACCTAGGTCAGTAAACACACTAACATGCTCTTTTTCCTTAGAGATGATCACACTAACAAATAAGCAACCTAGTCAATAGAACATACTAGCATGAAAAACTTCTAGACAATGAGCAATCAAGCAAGAGCGAGATCAAGCACAAACAATGAGAAATGCTAGAATGTAAATACAAAGGACACGAGACAACATGATTTTTTCCTGTGGTATCGAGGAGTTGCCGCTCCCTCCTAATCCACGTTGGAGCACCCACTAAGGGTATCGCTCCCTTACCCCACGAAGGAGTTGTCGCTCCCTCCTAATCCACGTTGGAGCACCCACTAAGGGTATCGCTCCCTTACCCCACGAAGAAGTAAGTCTCCACTAAGAATGCTCTTCCTCCATCTCCGGAAAGGCGAGCTTCACACCGTGTACAATCTTCACTTCTTGGGACTCCCACAAACTCCAAGAGCTCACCAAGAACCTTTGTGGCAGCCCCTCCTAAATTAATCTGGCTTAAGTGTGCTAACCATCACCGAAACAGCAATCAGGGTTAACACGCACTTAAAACGGAGTAATCCGGCAGTGCTGTCGGGTAAATTCCCGATTAAACCACTTGAAACAGGATCGACAAAGCAGTCCAGAGAATGCAACATTCCACAAATTTTACAGAACAGAGTATGAAACTGAATTATTATTACAAACCGGGTTTGAATCTTACAAAAGAAAATACAGAGTTCAAGTGTGACGGAAAACGAACGATAGTTTAACGATGAAATAAGACGTCATGATGAAGTCTGTACATGACGTCATCCATATCCTCAAATGTACCACCTGAAAAACAAGCCACAAGCAAGGCTGAGTATACTAATACTCAGCAAGGCTTACCCGACTAAGGGTATACTTAGCCCATTATCTAGACATGTAAGGCTTTTGGCTTGAAGAGTTTGTTTTGCCAAAAAGCATCTAAAAATGAGTCCTTACTTTCACCATTTTAGCTCAAGTTTAATGTAGCAAGTATTAACTAGGTTTGCAAGAATATCTAGAACAAGCATAGTATATCAAATTAATCCTCCAAGAATAGCATCATCATTCCATCCTCATTTCAATTTCTTACTACGATGTGACAAAGAGATCAAGGCTCTCATATCCGCGAGTCACGGCGAATCGATCCGATTTTAAACCTTGCAAGGTGGACCTAACACACACGTTTCCTATATGCACACCGAATAGCTGAACTGCCGTGCAACTCGGGACTGCTAGCCCCACCGTTACCTACAAAGGGTCAACCATGAGTTTACCCACTAGCACCACTGGGAAGACAGTATCAAGTTCATACTACCAGTGTGCATATGGTACTGAGCTTACCGGTTTCTACTACCTCCTACTTCTGGCATGTGATTAGTACTGTTCAATCCTCGATCAACACTGCCACAACAGATCGGTCCTCAACTGACACAGGCGGAGACGTACTTTCCATCCAATTCATATCCTTAGCCAAACTCATCTCCGCCCGGTCTCCATTTCCTTTCCACATTGATTCATCCTCAATAACTTTTCCATAATCCAAAAGGTCCTAACTCTCGCGGGTGACAGGAAATCACTCGACTTCTACCGAGTCCTATTTAGCATGGCGGTACTAATGACCTACACATACTAGTAGATCAACTGAGGGAACCTAGGAATCATGCAACTAAGGTTCCAGACAACTCCTGTAAACTTAAGTGCACATATACATAATAGGAACATAAATTGGTATAGCATTTAAAATACTGGAATTGATGCCCCAGAACTTGGCTGGGATTAACACTAGGTCAGTGTTAGTTAAAGGATAGTTGCTCAGTGAGCATCTTCCTTTGGTCGTGCACATCGGGGTCCATCCATCTATCTTCTAGACATGTCCACCATTCACCGTCTTCTGGCTCGGCTCCAACATCACATCCTTCATGTGGTTCATCTATCGTACCTAAATGAAATGCAACAATGCATATGTATGAATGCAAAGTTCCGAGTTGTTTAGCGATTTAGGTGTTATTATTTTTTCTTCACGATAAAATTGTGGTCCAACATGATGTGAGTTTGGATGTGAAACTTCTTAATTAACATTTCTTGGGTAGTCATTTATAGAGTAGTAATTTAACACAATTTAGTTCGCAAGAGGAACGGGTGGTTTTCATAATCTTGCTAAGTCATGCAACACCAGCACCTTAACAAAGACTAGCCCGCCAATGTGCAATTCAACAATAAAGTTTCTCCTAACTAAAGGTTAAATTGTATAGGTCAAATGGTGCAAGTAATAGTAATTAAATTTTAACTGAGTGTTGTCTACCTAAAGATGAGCTTGCCATAAATTTTTCACAATTAAACAAGCATTGTACAGTGCATGAAAAGTAGTACAAGTATAACTGCAGTAAACAAAAATAATTTCCACAAATAGTTCTACTGAGTTTCAGAGGTTCAAATTTTTCCAGCAAGATACAGTACTCAAATAACAGCTCTGGTAAAAATATCAGATTTTTTCCCATGCAAAGGAACTATTTTTCTTGATTTAGTGTAAATATCCATACTATTAGTTAGCTGGACTGGTTCCAGCTATCTAAAAATTCTCAAAATTTTTGTACAGTAACTAAACATCCCTTTAAAGATTCTGTAAAAGTTTGAGCTCATGAAACCAAGTTATATAACATGTACAGACAAAACTAATTAAACAAGACACAAAGCAAGATTTAAATAAACTGATAGCTAGGCATGTCAAATGTCCACGAAACTTTTACACAAGGCTACGCATCTAACATGTAACACACTGATAAAAAATGGCCAACAGATCATGCATGTAACTTGAGATATAATAAAAGCTACACTTTCTTTGTATTTTAAATAGAGCAAAAACTATTGAGCAAACTAAAAAGTGAATGTAACGAAAGTTGTAGATATAGTCACAAGGAACTCAGAACAGTTTAGTTTGCATTTTTCTAATTTTTCTACAAATTTATATCAATTTTACAATTTTGCTGTTTTTGAAAACAAAAGAAAAAGAAAACAGAACTTTGCAGTTGGGCCCCTGGAAAGAATTGGGGACTCACAGACATGCCCCTGGCTGGAGCCAGGAACTGAGGAGGCGGCGGCCGGCCATATTTCGGCGAGTCCGGCCGGCGGCGGCGAGGGGGAACAGGGGAGGAGCAAGAGGGCGGTGAGAGCAACCTGCTGGTGGGCTCGGACAGGGACGGAGCCAGGATGGCAATTTTTTCATTGTTAGAGGGGGCCAACCATACAAATTTATATAAAAATTTAATCAAAATTTAAATTTACAATGGAAATTTGGGAATGATAGGGGGGCCAGGCCCCTGCCCGCCCCCCTGTCTCCGCCCCTGGGCTCGGACAGGGTTGGGAGCGGCCGGAGAAGGTGGCGCCACGGAGCAGCGGCTCCGGCGGAGCCACGCACGGCGGCGGCGCTCCGGCGAAGGGGAGCGGCGGTGGCCGGCCTAGGAGGTTCACGTGGCCATGGGGAAGCGGTCTGCGGGGTCTTTTGGGGGCGAGGAAGGGCGGAGGAGAGGTCTCCACGGCGAGCTAGGAGGCGGCGGCAACCATGGCGGCGGTGGGAGCTCTGTGCCGGCGAGGGCGAGCGGGGAACGAGCTGGTGAGCATCAGTGGGAGGAGGAAGAGCTTCCTGGGGGAGCGGTTGCGGTAGCGGAGGGCCGGAGAGGGAACTTCCACGGAGCAGGACCGGCGGCAATGGCGCCGGCGGTGCGCTGAGCGACGGGGAGGAGGGAGTTTGGCTCTGGAAGAGGCGAAACGGAGAAGAGAAAACGAACTTGGTTTCATCGAATGGTTAAGCGGCGAAGAGGGCAGCGGCACTGCGACGCGTGGACGCGGACGCCAAGAAGCTGCGGCGGCGCGAGCAGAGGAGATGGAGGTGATGGCAGTCTCGTAATTAAGTCGAAGTTCCAAAATGCAGTTTGTAAATTCAGTTTTTCTCCTTCTTCCTGGCCTCAAATGAAAAACTATTGAATACCAAAGTTGTTCAAAATTTCGAGATCTAGAACTTTTGTTTTAGGCACTTTTTCATTTGAACACTGGTTTGAAACATAAAAATTGAAATTTGAATGTATTTGAAAATGTCGTATATGCTTCGGAAATCAACTTTTTCTTCCATTTTTGTGTAGCAACTCGAAAAACTTTGAACACGAAAGTTGTTCGCCATTTAAAACTCTATAACTTTGGTTTTAGGCAAAAGTTCATTTGAGCAACGATTTAAAATTCATTTTTAAAACCTGTTTGTTTCAATTTGAAAGATATTTTAAACATTTAAAATCTTTGATTTGAAGAACTCGTCATTTCATGTACAAAATTTCATTTTCTCACTTTGACTTCATCTTGACTTTGATTTATCATGACGTTAGTGATATGCCAATGCAATTTCATATGTAAACTTGCATCATTTTAGAAATTATTTAAGTTTTCTCTCCTGTTTTCAAATGCACACAGACACACATACACATAAACATGAATGCATACACATGCATTAATTCAAGGTTTCCTATTTAATGATGCATGATTTAGTGCTAATAACCCTGAATTGGCTATTTAAAAACCTGGGCCGTCACAACCTCCCGATCACCAAGACCGTCTAGGTGCCGTCAAACACCAAGAGTAACAAGCTCTCAAGACTTCAATTGATCCTCACTAAGATGGCCCTAAGCTCAAGCACACTTGCTACCCATGAAGTGGTTGTTTTCTTCAAGTTTGGATCAAATTCAAGCTCTAGATCTTCATCTCATGGCTCAAAGCACTCTCTTCTCTTCTCTAGGGTGGCCTCAGGTATTCAATGCGTCAAAGACATCATAAATAAGTCAGGGGGTCAACTTATATATGGTGGAGAAGACCGCATAGCCGTTACATGTCCACTGCACAAAAAGTCGGAACCATCAGTTAAACTGGTGGGTAGGCGTCGGTTAAACCGGTCTCTCTGTGCCCAAATAGTAGCCGTTGGAATCTGACACAGTGTGCAGGTTTTGCGTCATTGCACCGATGCATGCTCCGATGTGGCATTAGTTAAACCGGTGCTGAAGGAAGTTTTGATTTCACCAAAACATCGTCTCTGGTCAATAGTACAGTGCTTGCACCGATGCTTATCTTGAAGGCGTCGGTTAAATCGGTGCAGTAAGAGTTTCAGACTTGATTCCATCTGCACAGTTAAAATGAACTTCGGATGCACCGATGGAGTTGCATCGGTTTATCCGGTGTAGAAGAGATTTTCAACTTTATTCCATTTGCACGGCAGCATTAGGCCGGAACCTAGGCATTGGTGCATCCGATGCCCTTCTGTTGCACCGACGCCCTGGCGTCGGTTTCACCGGTGCAACTATTTTTTGCTGATTTTCTGCTGAATTGACTTGTAGTTGATTCCTTCTTCGAGTTATTGTTCTTCCAAATGTTTTCTTGACGTTTTGAGCTGTCATGGCCTGAGTTTGAGCGAGTGTGCAAGGTTTCTAGGGCCAATTCGATTTGGATCGAGCTACTAACTCAAGAATCCCTCTTAATAGTACGGTCAAGAACTAAAAACTATAAAACCTTAACTAAATCAAGTGTCCTCCATCTCCTTGTAACACTCGACACTAGAAAGGTTCTTAATCTTTAAAAATGAGTTCTTGTCACGCATGATTGTTTGAACTGAGGGGTCTCCTTTCACATTTCATATGAGACATAAATGATAATTGATTTTTCCTTCAAAACATACGTTAGTCGCATACAGTTGTCATTAATCACCAAAACTTACCATGTGCATCTATGGGCCTAGATGTGCTTCATCCTCCATTCACGGAGATACTACCTCCATTCACAAATGATAGTCTTATTTGAGATGGGCACAATGACTAAGGCAAAAGAAAAAAACGTTACTTATCAATCCTACTTATCCTATCATTATTTACCTAGTGAAAAAATACGATCTTTAATGCTTAAACCTCATGAAAATAAATATTCTTTAATGCCCCTCCTGCATGCAGCCGGTTGCATCGTTTGCCAAGGCACAAATTTACTCCTACGCATTTAATGGGTGTAGGACCCGAGAGGTAAGGCCAATCTCAGTAGGAGTATTATAGGAGTGTCATGGACATTAAATTTGCTAGCATGTACCAATAGTGTGAGGAGAGAGAAGAGAGAGTGTCATGACATGTGAGAGGAGTGTCATCACCATGACACTCCACTGACACAGTTCTCAAGTTTTCTGTCTTGGTAACTGTGTCGATGACACTCCCACTGAGACTGGCCTAATGGGTGAGTGGGCTCAAATAAGACAATCAATATTGAAATTTTCAGATTTTGAAATAAAGACTATCATCTATGAATAGAGAGAGTATCGGCAAAGCAAAAGCCAAATGCAGTTATTGGCTTTGAAATGCATGCCTTGCCAAGTCAGCGACATGGTTTCCACCATCGGGTATTCGGGTGCACGTAGCATTTATCAAATACTATTATTACCTCTATTCCGGAATATAACTATTTTTAGATTTTCTTCGAATCAAGTCTTTTAAACTTTGATAGTAGATGGTAAAAAAAAGACTATAAAGATTGATAACATAAAAGTGATATCAGTTTATTTATAGTGAAACCAACTATCACAACCTATACCATTTTCTATTTAAAAATAATTATTTTAGAGATATTATTGGTTAAAGATGAAAAGATTTGATTTTGATCAAGTCAAAAGTTGTTATATTTTGAGACAGAGGTAGTAAATAGATTTCCAATTTCCCAAAATCGGCACTCATTTTTTTTACTGATCCATGGAGAGAGAGTTGTTAGTAAAATGGCTCCGGGACACCACACCGAATCAATGGAGAGAGAGTTGTTAGTAAAAAATAATGGTTTTCCCAACACGTTGGCTTGCTCAGTCCAGCTTGTGATGGAGCACCAAGCAGTAATACTAATATAGTGCAATTTGATCAACATTGTTTATGTAATAAAATAAAAATAACGAAAGGGAGATGGAGGAAGGAGAAGAGACCCTCAACTACACTGTCCTATTTTATGGTCATGACAAGTCCACGATAAAGGTCGCTGCGGGCAGGCGAGGCGAGGAACAGATGCATCCATCCGGTCAGTCCAGCTCCAGCAGAAACAGACACCAACAGTTGATTGGGGACCATGTGGACGGAGAGCCCGCTGGTCCGCGACGCCGGCGCCGCCGTGCTCACCGGACTCGCCGTGGCAGTCGTGCTCCGCTTCTGGGAGGAGGTCGCCAACCGCGCGCTGCTGGAACAGGTCAACTCTGTCCTCTGCAATTTGCTTTTCCACTGCTTGTGCTAGCAACAGATTCGAGTTGTGAACTTGTGGTTCCAATTCGTTTGAATTGAAGCTGCCCAGAGTGAGCTCCTACCCTCACCACAAAATAAACCACCAAACTCTAGTACAACAGCTTTACTAGTCTATTCTGAACCATGAAAACTCGAAACCTTATCTGCAATTAATTAATAGTAATTCTTAAGCTTATCATTTTTTTTTCAAAAAAAGAGAGATGAATTATTGATTAGGCTTTTTGCCGGGCATTATTCTAGAAACTTTGCAGGAAACTGGTGCACATAACTGTTGGATTAGTGTATCTCCTCATGTGGCCTTTGTTCAGGTAATTCATCAGGTCGGTCTTTGTTGTTGGAGCCGTAGCCCCCATCTGCCTTCCTGAAAACAACAACTTTTTGCCCCGTGCAGTTCAGATGATGTCTTTGCCCCATTTCTTGCTCCGCTTATTATCGAAATCAACATCATAAAGGTGACAGTAATTGGGCTCGGTGTTGTTAAAGATGAGGGCGTGGTTAAGTCGATGACCAGGCATGGGGACTACAGGGAACTACTCAAGGGCCCCCTGTATTATGCGTGTGCTATAACTCTGACAACAATAGTCTTCTGGAGGACATCCCCCATCTCAATCGCCGTGATCTGCAATTTGTGTGCGGGAGATGGTATTAGCATAGCTCTTGCTGCCATTACAAGTAGTTGTTCCTGTTCATTACGTAGTTAGTGACATACATAAGAAGAGGTTGCTCGATCTTTGTGGGGCAAATTGAAGTCCCTCTTTGATCATATCCTTGTGATCAGGTGTTGCTGACATATCTGGGAGACGATTCGGACAAGTGAAGCTCCCTCACAACCCTGGGAAATCGTATGCTGGCAGCATTGCAATGTTCATGGCCGGTTTCTACGCATCAGTGCTGTAAGCAATATCAGTCTAGCTATATATATGACAATATATATCTTTTTACTGAAACCTGAAACTAACAGCGATAGATATATGTGAGGCAGGTACATGTGGTACTTGAACATTTTCGGATTTGTTGACAAGAGCTGGGCTATGGTTGGTGCCTTTGGTGTCATATCCCTTGCTGCAGCAGTTGAGTCGCTGCCCATCAGCACACGCCTTGACGACAACCTGACGGTTCCTCTTGTATCTGTGCTCGTCGGTGCCCTCGTTTTCTAGTACTTCATTGGAGCCAAAATACCTGTGCTGCATGAGCAGCGAGGACAGCAGCGGCATCATTTCAGCAATCTCTGAGATGGTGTTTGCAGGCAGCAGCAGCAGCAAGTAGCCGCAGCCCAGAAGCAGAGTGCATAGAGAGAGGAGTGCTGCTTGATTGAATCCCCCTGATGCGTGTCATGTCGGTATCTGATTCTTCGTGACAGTGGTCTTTGTGTAAGCAAACATTCTTGTGGCTTGAAAATGATTAATAAGAAAGAAGAAAAAGAAGGAAATTGAATAACTTTCTAATTCCTTTGAAGATCAAAGCTCGATCGTAAGGTGGTGGAAATTGCAGCAGAGGTTGCAACGAGTTTGTGATCGTTGAGAAACCTGGATTTGATTTTACTTTGGTGATTGTCCTGCAAAATGGTGCGTTAACAGCTCGTCTTGGCAGCGCAGACTTTCTCAGATTTCTTCTTAGCAAAAAGAAAAAAGGTTTCAAAAACAAAAAGAACAATAAAATGGCCCCTACATGTCTCGAACCAAAAACATTCACGTTATTTGCACGATGCTCTAACTAACCGAAATAATAGGCCTTTCTGATAAAGAATCCTACTAATTGGTTACTGTATTATAGCAAGTCCGATCTCGCAGTTTGTTTTCTTCTCTTTTTTTTGAGAAAACCGGGATTTCATTCATTTAATTAATATTTGGTGATTACAGCCCAAAGTGCAAAGACACTTGGTCCATTAGGCTGAGGATGTCGAATCAATTCGTCGGGTGGGCTCTACTTAGTCCATGGGCTGCAGCCGAGCCCAGGGCCTTCTTGACTTGCCTCCGGACAGATAGCCGAGCCGGAACCCTAGCAGAGGGAGGAGAGGACCGCCGCAAGGAAGCAGGAGCTCCATGCCGAAATCCAAGCGCAATCGCCCAGGTGATCCTTCATCCTTTCACCTCTTCCTCTCCATCCCGCCCCTTGACCTCTCTCGCTTCGTTGCCTTCCTACTAGGACTAGTACTGGCTTCAGTATGCTACATGAACTGGGGAGTTCCTGCAACTTTGCTTGAATCTCTCTCGCTTTTTAGGCTCGCCAATTGCTGTTGCCTGTATGCATTCGTGACTGAAGAGATTTAAGCTTTCGGACAAGGATACCTTCTTCTCATCAAAAATAAACTAAACTAGAGCTGTTTCTTGTAAATTATGCTAATGCGCACCAAATATCTGATGGTTGCACGCAGTGACCTTATCAAAGACCAAGAAGAAGCCTGGTTTAGAGCGCAAGGGCAAAGTAGTTGCCGAGATTAAAGATGCTGTGGGGAAATACAGCAGCGCCTACGTTTTCACCTTTGATAACATGAGGAATCAGAAGCTCAAGGATCTCAGGGAGCAGCTCAAATCCTCTAGCAGGTACCCACCACTAGTTCTGCTTCTGTTCTGTTTACTGATTTTATTTTAAGTTTTTTTTTCTCTTCCAAGCAATATTCAATGTTGCACAGCTTACTCATACCAACAAACTTTGCTATGCTGCTACATAGTGCACAAACCCTGAAACACATTGCTCCTGATACAAGGGTGCCATGCCTTTAAAATCCTAAGGTTTATAGCTGCTGCATTTTCTTTTCCAGGATATTTCTTGCTGGAAAGAAGGTTATGCAGATAGCGTTGGGGCGTTCACCTGCTGATGAAGCTAAAACAGGCCTCCACAAACTTTCCAAGGTGAGTTGTCCTTTTTTTCTGGATTCAGTAGACATTGTATTCCAGACCACTGGTATGAGTTTTTGATCAAAGTAAGTTTGCTGTGTTTAGTTCCTTCAAGGTGATTCCGGTCTGCTCTTTACCAATCTTCCAAGGGATGATGTTGAGAGGTAATATCTGGATCTCAATGCCATTCACTACATTTTCTTTACGATTGCTTTGGCTCGCATAAAGATTGATTATGATCGTATATCGTACTTGCAGGCTGTTTCGAGATTTCGAGGAGCATGATTTTGCAAGGACAGGAAGTACTGCGACAGAAACGGTATATTCTAGGTTTGCTTTTCATGTATCCCTAGTTTGCTCTTCAGATAGGCTAGGAAGTTTGGGTTGTTGGTGTTAACGTATTAATAATAATATAGTATCACACACACACACACACACACACACACACAGAGTAAACTTATTCTTCTTGATGTCTCAGGTGTTATTCTTCTTGATGTCAATGCCATTTTTAGTTTCTCGTATAATTTGTTTTACAAAATTTACAATGCCTCAGGTGGAGCTTAAAGAAGGCCCTCTGGAACAGTTTACACACGAAATGGAACCTTTTCTACGCAAGCAAGGACTGCCAGTTCGCTTGAACAGAGGTTTGTAGTCAACCCTGCATTTACACATGCTTAACCTTGCAAAGCAAAATTATTAAAAAAATCAACATTGTTGCTGCAGGTGTCGTAGAGTTAGTTGCAGATCATTTAGTGTGTGAGGAAGGAAAACCCCTTTCACCAGAAGCAGCACAGACTCTGGTAAGAACAGCATAGAGCACACTATGCAGTCTTTCCTGCATAATTGATTTAAATATGAAGCTGATCGAACTAAGAGGACCATCTTTTAATTTCACTATAATTACACTCTACACACATTTCTCAAAATTAAATACCTTGGCTGGTGAGTGTCCATAAAGACATGGTTGGCAGCTCAGTTCTTGCTGAAATGCTCTTTGTTAGGGTGCTCCAGTAGTCCCGTACCATCTCAATTGTAACTGTGGAAGTGCATCTGTCCATTTTACACTGAAACCAACATTTCCCCCCTTTTCTGTATGATTGTCTCTCTGTTTGCACTGAGCCCCATTTGTTTCCTCTCTCGCAGCGCTTGCTTGGGATACAGATGGCAACATTCCGGCTATACCTTGTGTGCCGCTGGTCTTGTGACGACTTTGAAGTGTACAAAGAAGGCTTGGCGCACCTAGGAGCTGATGATGATTCCTCTTAAGATCTTTATGTTCCCCTCTGCAAGGATGCCTTGTTGTCTTGTGTTGGGACAGTTTTTGGTATTGTGTGTGCGGCCATGTACCCCGGAATGTTGGAAATTTGAAAGATGCAGTGTTGGAGGGTGTAAGCTGATTGGTATATCTTATGAACAAGATGTGGAGTTGAGAGGTGGATCTTACTGACCGTGCAGTGTGTGACTTGGGTTTTGTGCTTAAATGTAGGTCGATGGCAAAATGCTGAATCTTTATCCGGTTGCTGGGGAGCTTGTCGTTCGTTCGTTAAGCGTTTGGCATCTCGTGAAACATGTGCAGCGCTTGGCTTTGCGTGTGGTTGAGTGATTGCACTGGCTCGTTGCATACTTCCACTGGAAACGTATTACTTCTAACTGCCAAGGAGCTCGTTGCTTACTTCCACAAGAAACGTATTACTTCTGAGGACTAGTACGTTTTAAGATAGATGGACTTAGGACCCAAAAAAAACCCTGGAAAGTGCACTTATTTTGGAACAGATAATAGTAGACATGATTCTCTTGGAAGTGCAAAAAAAAAACTTGAAAGAGCACTAATAGTAGACATGATTCTCTTAGGACAAAAAAGCTTGAAAGTGCACTAATAGTAGACATGATTCTCTTTCACATTACATTTCGATACTTGATTGTCAGCATGCATTAGTCGCCTCACAAAAATGCAGACAATCAAATTTTGTCGCCACAGCAGACTCAATATATTGCCGACACAATTTCGTGCACAGAAACTGCCATCATTATCATCGACTACAAACTTGTCGAGTTTAGGAAAGCAGATAGCTAACAGCTTGCTGTGTGAAATAAAGATAAGGGAAATTGCTAGCATAACAATTGTGGGTCTGGGCGTGCATTGTGCTGTTCAAGTGGGGCTGGATGGCTAATGGTTAACCAAGACAAACAGCAACTTCAACAACACTGCTCCAATGTTATGACCAATGTTCCACAACAAGCCAATATGTAGGGCGTCGAAGGTATCCACTATTCAAAAAGAATTACAAGCAGTAGCACTAGGAAGGGCGTAAAAGTTGTAAATAACATACATTTTTTTTGTCTGCCACTGAGGCCATCAGATATACAACCAAAATGTCTACAGATCGATATTTATCACACTACAAAATGGTACCAGCTTTCAACAGAATCAACCTAATCATCCTCATCCTATCCGATTTCAAGGTATAGCAACAGGTGGCATTTCTCAAACTCTGGCTAGAGATTTCACTCGCCAAAATTTCCTGGTACCATAAAGAATATTAATTCCAAACTGTCATCATCTACAAATCTGAAAAAGTTCCGCTTCTGCTTACACTGGAAAAATCCCAACCATCATCTATGCTCTCTGCAAAACCAACCTAGTAGCTTCCCATTGGTGGCATCCCAAATGCTGGCATCGGACCAGGACCCATCGGAGGCATACCCATTCCACCCATTGGAGGCATGCCCATTCCACCCATCGGAGGTGGAGGTCCACCCATGCCAGGCATCGGCGGAGCGGGCAAAGCAAGCGGAAGCAGCTGGGCATACATGTTCTGCACAATGAAATGTAACTTGTCATGCCAACTATCTCACAGCTTGAATGATTGGTTAGACACAAATGAGGGTAGTGCCGTTTTACTTTACCTGCTGGGCAACAAGATCTTTCTCCTCCTTCTCTTTGGCTCTTTCCTCATTTTGTGACTCAATTTTGTCCTTGACTAAATCATCAACCTTGCTGGTGTATTCACGAATGAACTACATGCATAGCAGGGATTTTACTCACAGAAAACTGTACGTAAATAAACATCACCAAGGATATGGGCAAAAATAAGGTACCTGCAAGAGATATGGGAAGGCAAAGTCCACCATGTTGTTCATCCATGCAAGCTCAAGGGCAACATCAGGCCGGATCAAGTCGTAACAAATGAAGAGGCAAGATGCAAAGCATTCTTTCTTTTCCTGCATTACATAATTGGATATGTTTACTAATCAGAATGCAAAGCAGAGCAGATAAATGACTAGGCTTTTCGCTGTAGGCTTAACACTAGATCCAGCAGTCAATAGAACGGGTTTAAAGCAAACCTGCTCGATGAAATAGACAAGCAAGTCCTCTGATAGTTCGCGGTCACCAGACTGCGAGCATGTCTCCATGCAATCCTTGTACATGTTGTCTTTCTTTGATAGAGCAATGGATTGCTTCCATCTGCCAGCCTTTTTGTAGATGTAGGCAGCAATCCTCCTCATCTCAAGCAATTCATGTTTCTCAAGCTGCTCATGAAATGAACTCAAAGTTATTAAATTAAAAGCAAAAACAAGAAGGATTGCACAATTATCTGGTTACTTTTTACCTTCTGGGCAAGACCTATCTGATCAAAGTTATCGTGCATGTCAACTGATTCCCGGAGTCTCTCATAGTCTTCCTCTTCAACATAAAGCTCATTCAATGCTTCATTCAAAGCAGAGACATTGTTGCTCTGAACTGCAACCATATAAGGCTTCACAATATGCAGCTGACCAGCCTGTTCAAAGAACAATAGGAAAGTTAGATTTTTGGGATGGAATTTGAAACAGAATTTCAATGTGCACAAAGGAAAATAATATTCATTCAGATGCCAACCTTGCGCATTATGTCTACAACTCTGGTATGATCCAAACGGAGCGCAAGCACATTTAGCATATCATTGATGAGATCAGGGTGCTCTTGCAAATAGAAGTGAACTGCCTTGTAATACAGTTCAACATTTGCAACTTTAACACAAACATCCTTGAACTGCATATGATCCCATGCATCTGGAGAGTGGTTCATGATAGTGGTGGCAGCATTGTCAAATTCATCATACTGAATGTACAGGTAGGTAAGTTCTTTCCAGTGTTGCTGTTCATCGCAAGCCCGGATAAGCTTAGGAATGTTGAGACGGGTGGAGAAAAGTTTGATGTGCTCCATAAGCTTCTCAGATCGGTATCTAGCATACAGAACTCCCAGTTCTGTGAAGATGCCCATGTGTGCACGTTCAAGTCCAAGACCACTCTCCATGAGAGCAATAAGTTCATTGAAGCATCCTCTATTCTGGTAGTATTCACTCACTTCTTCTAAGTCATCAACCTAAAAAAAAGTATGTCAGAAAGGAATAGATTATAGAATATTTGTATTATAACCTGTCATAGAGAAGAAATAATATGAAGTATGCTCTCTTTACCTGGACAATAATATTTAGACCACATATCTGTGCAAGACGGAACTCCTCTGCATCAACACAAGCAAAGCAGACCTCTTTCCATGTTTTCGCGCTGTTAGCCTTACGAGCAGCATCCACAGCACCTTGGAACTGCTTCAGCTTAACCAGGGTAACAGCCAGCTTAGCCCAGTTTGAGATGAAGGCATAGATGATCTTTGCAGCTTCATATAGCTCTTCATCATACAAACGATCACCAACATTTTGGAGGTTGGCAACATTTGGCATAAGAATGAACTCTTCAATATCACTGAGTCTATCAATCTTAGCATATGCAAAGATGAGTTCTCCATCAACTTTGGGCTCCCTTGCCTTTTGCCTTACCATCAGAAGATACTTAACCAAATCATTGTACACATTGGCTACCTCCGCAGCACGGATGACATCGAGGAAATGTGCCGCATCATCTGCACGGATGAAGGACTCAATTGCTTCGCTGACGAAACCTTCACGTAACTGGGCCTTGGCAACCTGGCTCCAAACAGCATCTTCTTCAACACGGAAAGCAAACTCCTCAGCTCTTTCAATGCTTCGGATGTTGTCCAAGAGAACATTGACAGCCTGCACATTTAAGTTGAACTTCTTGAATATAGCAAAAGCCTCTTCATACAATTGTGCTTCAACAGCAACTTCTCCAACAGCAGGCCCATCAAAGTTGTCAAGTCTGTTCACATAGTCCATGACTCTCGATGGGTCCGCCTTGATTGCAGTCAAGATGAGCAGGTTCTGCAGATTGAAATTTCCACTGAACGCAGAATTCTGAAGAACAATCTTTTCAAGAAGCTCAATCAATTCATGAGGAAGGTCAGCAGTCATGAAAGCCTTAACAGCAGCAGACACTTGCTCTGGGCTCTTGCTCTCAGGTAATGCAGTCGAAACCACCTGGTCAATGAGCTGCCTTCTATATTCATTCTCAGGCTGAAGAACTTTATCCCACAGATCACCATCCATTCTCTCAACAACATATCTGACATTTCAAATAACAAAATGAACATGTAAAATCATCACACAATGGATATAAAGGTTTCAAACAAACACAAGGCGTCAAAGCAAGAATATTTACATACCTGGCTTGCAGCTTGAACAATGAGTTTTTGTTAGTGACGTTAATAAGTTCATCGTCACACTGCCCACGCCTGTAAGCAACAACAGCAAGTGTAGGATCCCGCTTTTCACAGTATTTACCCACAACACGCGAGTCATAAAATGGGTTGGTAGTAAGGAAATGCTCGGGATTATTGTTGCTGTCAATGATTATTTTCCCAAGAGCATTGTGGACATGCACATCTTGGCTACCTTCGCTCACTAAGTGCTCCAAGAATTGAGTGAGCAAACGTAGGCGGTTCCTGGTTCACATATTATCAAGCAAATAAGAACAGTATAAAGTGGGGTAAAGAGGGAGGGTGTGTATTATTTGAATATGCAGAAGGAGGAATATGAGAAACAAACCTCTTCTCGCATTCATCAACCAGTGGCTCAACAGGAAGGAGGGAACGAACAGAGAGAATCAAACCCTTAATAAAATCTTCAGGGCACTCATCATCAAGTAGTTGGCCCACTACCAAGGGAGCATTCCCAGGATTCACCTAGAAACCAGAGAAAAGAAAGTCATTCTCATGTTCAACATATTGCCAGGAATGACACCCAAATAACACTTGGTTCAAAAGGGTGCATACTTTCTGTACATAGCCTTCGATATACCGAAGCATGTTGTTCGTGTACAGATAGTGAGTGAGATCTGGCACAAAACCAAAGCGGTCACAAACATTAATCAGTGGGCGGGCATCAGGTAGTTTTGCTTCCATCAAGAAGTTCTTTGTCTTCTCAGCATCATAGAAGTTGGACTCTCTGGTTACACGTTCCACTTCTTTGATCTGTCCAGTCCTGGCAGCTGCTTCAATGTATTTGAAATGGATATCTGGGTCCTCGCTGTTGCATGCAAAGATATCAGGCATGTCGCGTTTTGAGAAAGATGTTCAAATGTCAAATATCAGGGTTTAGGAGTAACTACCTGGAGCTCAAATAGGATCCCAAGAAAAAGTAAAGGCCCTCGTAAGATTTAAATTGCTCAAATAGTTTTATGCAAGCATCAACTCCTAGCTGCTCAGAGTATTCTTTTGCAGCCTGCAGAGGTGCCAAAGATTTTGAGAATAATTAGAATAGTTAGGAAAAAGATATGTCAGTAGGGCAAGGGGACAGGTCACAGGAAATTAAACAGGATTACCTGCACAACGATTTGAAGATTTCCCCTCAGATTGACCAGTAGAAGGTCCTTCATGCACTCCAAGGCCCACTCTCTTGACAGGGTGCCAAAGAACTCAACGAGTGCCTGTGCAAGAAAGTTGTTAAGTGGACAAAACAATAAAAGAACATGATCCAACATAACTGGACACTACAATTCTACAAACCTGTGGCTCAATGGCATGGGTATTGACGATGACACGCTTGATATCAGGTAGCTCTGAGTAATGCTGCATCACAAAAATATAAGATTAGTTAAACAGAAGCGAAGAGAAGAAATAAGCTGCACCAATGCAGAGGAACTGACCTGGAGAGCACGCAAGTACAAGCCTGCTTTTTCACACAGCTGAGCAATACGAGGGCGGTCGTAATGACTGAACATGCCATTAGCAAGAATGGCATCAGCAACATTTGGGTATGTCACCAAGTTTATCTCCAAAACCTACAGTGCATTCAGACAGAAGCTGCTGAGTAACGAATAATGTCCACATCCAGGGGCAACTATTCATATCCAAAGGGGAAAAAACAACTGCTAACCTTGGTTTGAAGAAAAGCATGCTCTGGCAAGTTTGGTTTCAGAACATCCAACAAAAAAGCTGTTGCCTCCCGTATCATATTCCTCTGTGAACAGAAGGATTTAGGCATGCAACCAAATTCCATAGCAAATACTAAAAAAGCCAAAAGGGACATTAATAGCCAACAAAACAGATAAATATGAATACAGTGGATACCTGAAGGAAAAGATCAGTAATAGTATTATAATCTACTGGACAACCACCTTCCATTTGTGACATCATGAGAGCAAAGTTCACAGCTCCCTGGTTAACAGAACACAGACCGTGAATGAAGCCCACAACCAAATATCAAATGTCTAATAAATGGCCAATTTTGCTTAAACAAATCAGTCACCTGTGGATCTGTACGCAAAATAGTCTGGAGAAGGAAGAGATAATCTGGAGTGTACCCAACCTGGAACCAAGTTGTAGGCCAACAACAAAATTCAAAGCTCAACTCAGGTATAGCAGGTAACAACTGAAAACAAGACTTCAATAGAACTAAAAAAAACAAACCTGCTTTGAGTATATAAGAATCTTGTCAAACTCCCTCCTTTCAGCAAAAGCTGCAACAACTTTAGGGGTTGCCCTAGCCTTTATGTATATTTTTAGGGCAAGATCATTGTCCACAGTCTAAATCAAAGGGTACAAGAAATAATTAGCGAACAATCCAGACACAAGACAGTGGGCACAACTTGTTGAGGCATGGTAAAACCCATGCAATCAATAAAAACAGCACAACTCACGTCTTACCTTGACAAGATCTCCAAGTTCTTCACTGCACTCTAGCTTGTCTTCTGCCAACCAATTATCCAGAAGGTTCTTTTTGTTCTGATTGACGACAAGTCGAGATAGCTCAAGAGACTCAAAGGCGTTGAGCTTCCCACGAGTTAGCAATGTACCAAAGTACTGCAACAGTGGGGGTGTTTGCCCAGCTTGCACAGGAACACTCTGCAAAGCATGTCAACAGCAACACAGTTAAGCGAAGGAACCTACGCTGTAAGCTGATTAATTGTACATGTGTAAATTAGTCCTGACAGAAGGAAAGCACATGAGATAAACTTAATTGTAGTACTTTTTGGATTTATATCAAACAATACTTCAGATGATGAGCAACAACCACAGTTGCTCTTTTGCAGTACACAAGGCTCAACAATTTTAACAAACAAAGCCCCATGATCTTATCAACTTTCTAGCGCAGTCCTCATGTTACTGACTCCGCTCTAAGAGAGAGAATTCTACTACTAGCATATCATGCACGGTACCATCACAGTATCACACATTAACAATGTACAAAGGTGGAACCAGAGAAAAAGAGGCACTAAACAATGATAGCTCTAGGGGCAAAAGAATTAGAAATTGACCTGAAACTTAGCAACAGTCTCAGGTGTTCTCAGGAGGCCTTGAGGAGATTCTGCGGCCAGCTCAGCTGCTTCCTTGTATTTCGTCTGTGCAAACAGTTCCTGGAATCTTTGCACAACCTGCAAATACAAACTCGGAGCATCAATAAAACTCATGCAATCTTTTGACACATCAAATGAAATGTGGAAATGAAAAATTAACTACAGAGTCTGTAACTTCAACAACCAGTATAGAACATCAATATTTGCCTGACAGCAAGATAATAGTTGAGAGAGTTGATTGCAAAACTCTAAAATACAAGCAATAGACATTGATGTGGCAGGCATGGTTTTTAAGGCGGTAAGGGGAGTTGCGGCGCCCCACCCCCTTCAGGACGCCTAGGCGACTAGGCGCGCGGCGAGGTGACGCCATACACATCATAATTTACAATGAAGCAGCAAAATAACAAACCTAATACTAACTAATCAAACACAAATTTACACAAAGCTGCCATGATATGATATATAATAGAGCAGAGCAGAGAAGCTAACATCACACAACAGTGTGTTCGTATCCTACCTCAGGCAGCACAGAAGAGCAAGAGCAGAGCATATCCAAAGTCCAAGCATGCCTAAGAGAGCAGAGCAGAGGACGGGAGAGGAAGAGGTACCAGTGTGCTACGAGCAGGCCAGCGGATGGGAAGGCTGAGCAGAGGAAGCCTACGAGCAGAGGAAGGCCAGCGTGAATAGGGCAGGAGCCGCTGGACTGGAGCAAGGGACGGACGCAGCTGGATGAGAAGAGCGCCGCCGCCGAGGATTCCAGGTGCCGGCGGCCTGCGCCCTCTCTCTTTCCATCTCTGTTTCCTCTCTCGATCTGAATTGGGCCCTGGACGACCTGCGCCCTCTCTCTGTTTCCTCTCTCGATCTGAATCGGCCCCTGACGACATGCGCCCTCTCTCTTTCCCTCTCTGTTTCCTCTCTCGTTCTGAATCGGGCCCTGGAGATGACCTGCGCGCGGCGGGAAGTCTTGGGGCGCGGATTCCTCCCGCGCGCGCAGCCACCGCCAATTCCCGCGCACGCGCAGCCCTCCCACGCGCCTGTTTTCAGCCGCACACCTCGCCGCGCGGCGCCCGCCTTGACGAAAATCGACGACTTGCCCGCCTAGGCGACGATTCCAGACGCCATACGAGGGAGCTTACTGGCGCCCTGGACGCCACGGTTTTTTTTTCCGCCTGGATGACTAGGCGACGCCTTAAAAACCTTGGTGGCAGGGCACCCTATCAAAACAAGCTGTGGAAAACAGCCGATGCATATTATCCTACAGTGAAGTATGTGCCATTTCTATGTATGAATTAACATGTGAATGAAAGGTGTGCTAAGAAGTGATCAAGTAAGCATTTTGACAAGATTCCCCAGGTTATTAAACTAGGGTGAGATAGCCTGTCTGTCTGTGATCTAGCAAGTAACAGTAGTTTACAGGAGAAATAGATATTGACTCACTAGCCAGTATAAAACTGGTACAAGTCATAAAAAAAAAGAGCATAGATCACGGCCAAGAAAGTACTGTTAGCGTCCATATCAATCATAGTGTGGTCGAGCTTACCAAGTTCTCTGCACCAGGAAGATTGGCTCTCTTGGCAAGATTCACAGCTAGCTCAAGATTGTTTAACTGCATGCCAAAATAGTGTCAAGAAAATTGTATCATATGCATCAGGAAAAGAAAACAAGTCCAGAAGGTTGATGTACATACTTGACCACTGACAAAAGGCACAACAGTTGCATCATTAACTGTGGCATGTAAAACCTGCCCTCTTCTGTTGATGGCATAAAATCCACCAGTCGAGGAAGATTCTGCTGTCAAGAATATAGGGTCTGGACTAATTCTATTTCTGTACACTGCTGCTGCAGTTTCCAAATCATAAACAAACAAAAGGCCAAGCTTTGTAATTACATAGATAAGCCCATACTTTTGTGAAACCTGCAGCAAAAAAAATGAAATAAAAAACATTTTAGATGCATCATGGGATGTTCTAAAAAGTGCACATTGTTACGGGTAGATGCTCACCTGCATAGCTACAGGAAAATCATCCTGGAAATCAGGTGGGAAGAAGAGGTCGGCTTGTTTCTTAGAAAAGCCAGGTTTCCCTATAACCAAACAATCAATAGGAACAACAGTGACAAGGGCTCAAATGTCTTTCAAATGAAAAAAATAAGCAATACGAGAGCGAGAATTAGGCAACTCTATAAGTGTTCACACTGCTAGATATTTTAATGTAGCACTAAACAGAACGAAAAAAAAATCAATTTGAGATTTTTTCTTAAAATACAAACCTGGCTGGGCGCCCAATTCAATAACATGCAACTTTGAAGTGATCTGTCCAGCATTAGTTGTCTTCGAGGCGAAACAAATAAGGGTTGATGGGTTCTCATTACCAACAACCTAGAAAGGTTAGATAAAATAGGGGTTGGTAAATTACTAATACTAGAAATAAATAAAACAAGAATAGAAGACTAGGGTAACTAACTGATACCTTAAATGTTGCAAAAGATGCTGCATGGGCTTCAAGTGCCTGGCTACGCTGCTGATCAACAGAAAAAAGTTGCATATTTCCCTTCACCAGCTGTGGCCTCTGATTGCATGAAAAGGAGGCACGCCAATATGAGAAGCACAGACAACAAAAAGACTCAGTTTTACAGACACAATGTTTTGAATCATAAGAAGATTGGAACAAACATTAGCAGGCAAGAGGGCAACAGTGATATTAGGTTGTTTAATCTCATTTGACACATGAACTGTCTATAATGATGTCACTAGCAACAAATTTCCATAATAGCCTACCTCCGGGGCACCAGGTGCAATCCCAATAAGCACAAGCCACTTCTCAGCCGGGTCACATCGGTAGTTGATGATCTGGTTGTTTGCCAGATTAGCTGTCCTATCAAACATCTTGGTGGGCTCAGAATCACCTTCAATTGACCAGTGATAAACTGATGTTTGTGTTACTAAACCCAACAACTTGGGAGTGATCCATTTCCAAAACACAACCTGCAGTTCAAAAGTAACGGTACATAACGCATTACCTCAAGAGCATCTCACTGAGCATCTAGGGGGGGAGAGGATAGATGTAACATTATTAGAGAGGCTTCTGTACCTGCTCTGGCATCTGATGAGACTTTATCTTAGTCTTAGCCTCAATATTGAATATTTGAAGGTGATCCTGTGTTGTTCCAGGTATTTGGGCTGAAAAATTTAGTAAATGTTTACTGTTATTACAAACTACAAAGTAATCAAATTAAATAGCAAGCAACTATAGTAGCTGAAATACTAGTAGATGTCTAAAATCCCAATTCATCATGTTGGAACTAATAACTGAACCAAAAGCAACACTTTAAATCAAGCACTTCATTTAACAAAACATTTTCAGATAATATAAACAAGCAATGCCAAGTAAGCCAGCAGACAATTCATAGATCCAATGTGAGCAGCAACTCCGAAACCTCAAACAGACTTGGGTGCTAGAACCCTAAAGCTTCTCAAACCTATTTCTACACTATGTTGAACTACAGGAAATTTGACGTCACAGTGATAATATTTATATGAATAGCTTGTATGGCAGGCTAGAATTATAGCAGCCAAGCATAATGTTAACAGATCATTGCTCATTCTACATGACTTGTACAAGTTGAGGATAAACAGCAAGGTAAAGTAACATAGTAGGTAGTTATTATGCAGATCACACTAGATTGCAAGATCCTAAGCGAATACTTGATCTCTCTAGTGCAGATTCAGATGCTGTGCTAACAAGGAAGTAGTGGGAGCTGAGATCGCTGCCCAATTCTTAGAGATCCCAGGAGGCGACTATTCAACAAGGACTTGACTAGGATGATGAGATGAGATCCCGCGCGGTGGAGTGAAACGAATGGGCAGATCTAAGAGATCGGTAGGTAGAGGAAGGAGGTAGCAAACCTTTGAGCGCGAGGATTCTGGTATTAGGGTTCATGAGCGCCGAGTCGGCGGTGATAGGGCGCCGGAGCGGCTGCATGGGCATGGCCATGTCGATGATGACGACGCTGTTCTGCGGGGAGGTCTCGCGGACGCAGATGTACTTCTCCGACTCCATGGTGACATGGGTGAAGGTGACGAACTGCGGGGCGATGCCCAGGCTGGTGAGCTGCGAGGCCATTGTCAGTGGATCAGTGAAGGCGACGAAGCTGGGAGATCTGCGAGGGAGGAAGAGGATGGGTTGTTCTGTTACCGTGAGTGCCTCGCGCATGGCGATGGGGGCGTTGGCCGCCGCCATGGCGACGGGCGGCGGTGCCGAGATCTCTCACTCCTGGGGTTGGGGGAAGAAGGCGGCGGCGGCGGCGGCGGCGACGGGTGGAGCCTCCACTCGGATCTGATCTGAGGGCTTCCCGAAGACGGGAACCAGCGAGGCCGCTACACAAAAGGAGGCCAACGACAGCAAGGGGAGGGGAATTTTTTTATTTTTAGCTTGGTGGCATCCATCCATGTGGATGTGGTGGCGGTGCTCGGCACTTTCCCTCATCACACCTTCACCATTCCTCTATTTGCCTCCTCTCTTTATAGTCATGAGTCTCTTCTTCCTTCACCACCAAGGCTCAATTTTATCACACGTAATAAAACTTCCTATAGTTGAGGGAGGCAGCTTCCTTTGAATCATAACATGTGATTATCTGCATACTAATTTGGATCATGTTCTTTTCAAAAAAAAAACACTACGTTATGTTGGAAGTTTAATCATGTTAGCCTCACTCACGTATACCGTGGAAGCACAGTACGGACAAATTATACATGATATACATGATAGAAGAAAAAAAACTACCAACACAGTGTGGTTCTATTGTTCCTATCTGTCACTCATGATCATTCCATCTTTTATGAGCTTTATTTTAGAGCTTCTCCTCCAAGAAATCCATACTTAAGCTTTTGATCCAACGCTGGTTTTGATAGTTGCATGTAATGCTAGGCAGAAAAAAAATTAGGAAACTTAATTTCTTTTTTAATCCAATCTTAAGGAGTTGTTCGAGCTGGATATGTAGACGTGGTGAAACATGCTCATAAGAACATATAGTCTGCTTTATTTACTACAATGTAAAAGAGAAATGATATTCTTTTCATCTTGGACCGTTGGGTTCTTAGTCAGTAGTATTTATCGTTATATTATATGATGTAACTATATGTTGATGCATGCATTGCAAAAGGAAAAAATATGATATAAAACCGTGAATAGCAATTGTGGTTATTAGTTTTTATATTCTTTATTATAATTAACTATATAATCCATGTATTGTAGGGTTAGAAATTAGTTAATAAATTGCAATTACCTTCTTTGCTAATACGAGTATGATAGTCATTGATAGATAAGACACAATAGGTTACATTATCGTAATGCGATTCTTAGTATGGATAAGAATAGTGGGAATGTTTGATTGGAAATTCGCAATAAATTTTTTCTTTCTATAAACATGAGTCATCATAATACCTATCTCACTTTTAGTGAAAACTAAAAGGTATTCATGAGAAAGTTATAAGACTATACCAATATTTTTAATCTGTAGAATTATCAATAATTTGTTATTGAGATAGTTATCAATATTTTTTAAGACAAAAGAGATTAATGGTCCAAATATATATAATTTAGTTCAAAACTAACTAATCATTATTTTTAAGGCGTTTAGTCTGATGTTGTTTTGTAGATGAGAAGTATTTAAGCGACCGGTTGGATTTTGAATTGTTTGTAACAACCATTAGAAGTGTATTTGGAATACCTAACTTAAGCAGGGTGTATTTGGAAAACTACAACAAGAAAGCATGGCCATAGTGGACTCAACTAACTTCTGAGGCCAGTTGGGCTACTGAAAAAAAAACGGGCCTGATCTGGGCTGTAGCCCACGGATTAGTGTGTAATAATGGCGTCTTTTTTATTTTTATATTTTTGAAAAATATTTTTTACAGAAATATATTTCCAATTTCACAATTTACAGTTTTGTACCCCTACCGCCCGGCAGGGGGCGGCAGGGACTTATATGTAAATAAAAAAAATTATTTGCGCGGAGGCCCTTGGCGGGAGCCTGCCGCCTCCCTGTCGGGCGGCAGGCTCCCCCCTACTGTATAAAAGGCTTCTCTCCCCCCTCCCCCTCATTTGCTTCCCACGACATCTAGAGAGCGGGAGGGAGAGAGGAGGGGTGAGGGAGGGAGTTGTAATGGCGAAGCCCTGCCGGATTTTGGATCCTAACCGCAGGTAATAAATATTTCTCAACTTTCTCGATCTAAATTTTTTGTATGTTTAATTCTATAATTAGTGTATGCAGTAGTAATGATATTTTAGCGATTTAGGTAATGTTTTTAATATAATTTAGGTAGAATTAAGATTAGTTTTTAGAAAAACCTATTAGGTTTACCAACAAATTTTGTGATATTGATTAGTTGTTTAATACGAGAAAAAAATTCGAGAAATAGTCAGAAATTGTAGAAAATGTTAGAAAAGTATATGAAACATTCAGATAAATTGTAGAAAATGCAGAAAAATTTAGAAAATGTTAGAAAAATATATTTATAAAAATATATTGTAAAAATTGTAGGAAATGCAAGAAAATGTTAGAAAAGTTTATGAAAATTTAAGATAAATTGTAGAAAAATGCAAAAAAAATTGTAGAAAATGCAGAAAACTTATATTTTTTTGTGTTAGGTATGGCCGAAGATACGCCAGCTCTACTTGACGGAGTCATAGACTCGTCGCACCGGTCCTTCCTTGCAGTGGTTCAGCGCGTGAAACTTAACGTGCTGCGTCCACGTCCACCAGCGGAGTTTATTCCTGTTGACCCACGATGGGTGCCCAGGTGATATGTCGTCGGATTATGTTTCTAAGAATACTTTTGTTTCGTATACGTTTTGTACATAATGTACTTACCTTTGATCGTTCTATTTTTCAGGTTGAGTGAGGCTGGTCTTCTTACTATAGGTCGGGCAGAAGAGGTGGGCCCACGTATAGTCTCATCGGGCCTATCCTGAATTTGTGGCTGAGTTTGATCGGTTGACACCTGAAGACGTCGTGTGGGAGCCCTACTCCGAGTTAGCTATAAACACTCGTGCACCGATCGGGATATCTTCGGTTTGCTTTCAGGACCAGGCCTTTTGGATGACAACTACAGCGTTGGTGTACGATGTTTACATTGAGGCTCACTGCCCGGACAGAGTCAGGAGACAGTTCGGTCAAAGGCAGTTGTATCCTGTGCCGTCAGCATTGGATCGGGTCGAACGCCATGACCACAGGTAACAATTCATATACTATTTCAGTGACTATGCATTATAGTTAACTAATCATATTTGACTAAATTGTTTTCAATATTTAGTTTATCGAGGACTGGGCAACCCTTCTCCAACATGTGGGTGACAAGGGTGCAGCCTTGGGTCGATGGCTGGGACCAGGCAGAAGAGAACGTGGCGCTTGCGACCCCTGCACACACGGAGGCTTCGTACAGGGCGTACCTGAGCTGGTACCAGCCTCAGACTCGTTGCCGCTTGATATATGCTGACATGCAACCACAACCGCATGTTACGACAGCACAGGATGGCTACGCACGACATAGGGATGAGGCATTAGCTGGGGCGGTGAGTCAAAGTTATCATCGCTTTTCAAATACTTTGGATTACAGTGTTAATGTCTTTCTTTTTCTTGCTTGCAGTTTGAAATGTGCAGGTTGATGGACGTAGATGCCAGGGCGAATTTGATGCGGATTCGAGCGGGATCTATGATGGATAGGAATGAGCAAGAGTCGGTCTGGACTCGAGTTTCACAAAGAGCTCATTCCATGCTTGAAGCCTTTGGTAGCCGGACATCGTACGATGACTCGTACGGTTCGTCTCAAGCATCGACCTCGTTTCCTTGTGGTCCCACACAGCAGCAGTCTTCCCAAGCACCTTATTGGTCTCAGCAGCATTATCCAGGTACGTGAGGGAACTTACTAACTTCGTACTTTGAAGCCAACAATTAATTCTCAGTCCATACAGGTGATGCACACCAACCTTATCAACCTCACGGAGGGACTCAGTTTAGTACCATGGCACCAGCTGCAGGGATGTCATTTCAACCAACACATGCACCACCACGACCTTTTGGTAGACATATAGTCAATATCTTAATTTCAATTAATTGTGGTATGAAGTCTAATTCCTTTTGTATTTGCATATAGGATCACAACAGTTATATGATGCTGGACCTTCTTCGTATTACCCTACGGCGACAACAGAAGGAACGCAAGGTAAATACCTAATCTGTAGCCCGAATTTATCATGTGCTTCTTATTTCTATGAATATTTTAAATAATTTGAACGGTTTATAGGATCGCACCACCAGCTTCCTGATATGGGTCATTATTCGTATCCACCACCACCAGGTACGTATGATGAATATGTACTCAAATATATGACTTATAAGACGATGATTAAGATATCTTAATTGCTACTGTATAGGGCCCACACAGGATACCTTTGAGGCGAACTTCGAAGATTGGAGTCGGTTATTTTCTACACCTAACCAGCAGGCCGATCCTATCTTCCAGACACCTATGGCCACCGGACGTCCAGGTAGAGACGTAGGGCCTCCAGAGCGGCACACCTACTCTACAGACCACGTCCACGCTCAGCGTAAAAGAGGTCGATATGGCCGGGGTGGTTAGGAGGTGCTTCTAGCTGTTTCCGTATTTTTGTTATGGACATGTCGTCATGTTATACTTATTTCGTTCTCATGCATCACCTATTTCGTTCTCATTTGCGTATGTGTATGAATTGCTAACTTATACTTTTCGTATTCATATACTTTACTAATGCTTTTTATTTGTATCCAAAATATCTAAAACCACATCTAATGGCCCATTGTGCTTTCATATTCATATACTTTACTAATGCTTTTTATTTGTATCCAAAATATCTAAAACCACATCTAATGGCCCATTGTGCGGGGAGGGAGAGCCTGTCGCCCCCCTGCCGGGCGGCAGGCCCCCTGCCGCCCAGTGGAGTGGCGACAGGCTCCCGCCAAGGGGCTCCGCGCAAATAAATTTTTTTTATTTACATATAAGTCCCTGCCGCCCCCCTGCCGGACGGCAGGCCCCCTGCCGGGCGGTAGGGGTACAAAACTGTAAATTGTGAAATTGAAAATATATTTATGTAAAAAATGTTTTTCAAAAATATAAAAATGAAAAAGACGCTGTAATAATGCGCACGAGTTGCATGGGGCCCAAGAACAAAATGAGGCCTATCCAACTTCTTGAAATTGGATTTCATGTTGAAATCCATGCCATTGAGTGGCATGATTTTGAACATGAAACCCAATTTCACGGAGTTGTGGTGGCATGAATCGAATTTTCCCTTTATAATTTTATTTAAAGTTGTCTTTGCGTAGCATCACAACAGTTTTCTTTCAGAACGTAACAGGCAATGCAAAATGAATGAGATTTCTGTAGCATCTGTTGGTATTGGGACAACCGAGATGAAGCTTCTAAGCAGAAATGTGCCTAAAACACGCTCATGTACACTCCTTCAGAAAAAAACACAGATTATTTTACATGATTTTTCTCCTGTATACATGCTTCTCAAGCATCAGAAGCACTGCTATATTATACGCACCTTGCGTGTCATCCAACAGGAAACAGGTTACATATGGCTAATTTCTGTCTGGAAACTAGTGTATATATATTCAGAAGGCAACTGTCTACATGAGCGCTGCTGTTCGCTCAATTGGCTAACTCACAACTCATTTACACTTTACATGCCATGCCATGCCGTCAGTGATCAGGCCATCCATTTCCTTTTTGCTCTAACCTTTACTCAATCTACCCAAAAAGAAAGACAAAAGAATGAATAATCATACATTTTTCCTATGCCATGGTAAAAACCACAAGCCCCTGGCCCCTGCTAAGATTCTCATTGGGCAGGGGGAGGCAGTGACTGCAAGGGAGGAGCCACATAATGAGAGTGCCAAGATGATTTCGAAAGGATCCTCGTGTAAAGTATCTGGTTCCACACATCCGGCACGCCGGGAAGGCACCAATGAATGCAGTCTGCAAACTTCTCTGGGTCTGCCTTCTGCTTTGGTGTCAGCAACTTACCTTGCCGGATAGAATACAGCGATGTGTGGGCGTCCTTCCGATAATCTGACATCCTCGTGATGTTGATCACTGTGACTGGAACCTTCTCCATGGAGGCAGCCGCCTTTACTACCAGATCAAACATCCGCATGTCATGGTACAGGTCCAGGGGTTGGCTGTAGTTCTGATACGGAAGGGTCTCCTTTACGCATCTGATCCCCTCAGGATTTCCCCAGTTGTTTGGGCTGTTTTCACAAGAAGGAAGCAAGTTTTAGCAAGACCAACACATAAAGAAATGTCTGAAATATCGTGACAATTCGCAACTCAAAAACAACAGAAATTTGAAGCTAGTTTTATGCTGACACCATTTAACCACAATTGCTTTTATTTTGTTCCTTTTCTATTTTTTTCATCTGGTACATGAGTACTCAGCATAAAATCAACCAATACTCCAAGAAATCAATATGATTCAGCGCCAAAGAATCCTATAGTCATACAAGGTGTAAAAACAAAGTCAAAGTGCATCATACAAGATGCAACAAATGGCCCCTACATGTCTAGGACATGCCCATGTGGAAGCATATGGCGTAAGAGTCCTATGAAACATTAGTATTGTAGACACCAACACTGACTTTTGCAAAATACTTGCTACAAGGCACTCAAGGCTCACATGATGCCTATATTTTACTTTGCTCCAAAGACGCTCACTATTATAAGTTAGTTCGAGTCTAACAATGCACAAGAGTTGAAACCTGATGATAGAGCTGGCCAACACAATTTAACTGCAACCAGTAATAGAGAACTTCTATGCTATTTTAAATATGCCGTTGATCCTTGATTAAGATAACAACTGATTAGCCTCATTGTAGCTGACACCCACATGGGAGATGCAAGTATGTAACGAACTTCATCAAGAGTAAAAGATTCTAAGAGAGGCTAAATGTTCAGGCATTTGGCAAAATGGCTGGATTATTGAGTATCAACAAGAAAGAAATCGGTTATGTAACTCACTGCAGGCGACATATATAATATTGCATTCATATCTAATTGGTGATGGCAGCATCGATGATAAGTCAAAGGCCACCTCTATTGACTTACTACTCTAACCACTATGTCTAAGCCTTAGTGCGAGCATGATAGAGAATTAGGAGTCCCGTGAATAATATAATTTCATTTTCGCCAAATGTATCACTATATTTTATTTTTCTTTCAGCCCAACTAGGAGGCAACATTCAAGTAGATATTCTCCTAATGTATATCAAACTAAATTCAAATACTTCAAGGTCACAAGTTCAACTTACAATGGCATTACTGCCCAGCAGTTTTACTAGGATAAGAATCCCCTTCTTTCTTTCTCTCTTTTTCCTTTTTTTTTGGGGGGGGGTATCTATCTTTTTTAACCACTAAAACACGCCAGCACTTCACAAGTAGTACAGTCTAAGTCTCTACCAGGAAGCAGGACAAATAGAGAAGCCAATTCCGAAACAGTGGGGCTCCTTTTTTTTTTCTGAACATAGGTTGTTTACATGTCGAATCCCAGTTTTCATGTTGCTTGTGATGCAAAAATGACACAGAAATCTCAGCTAACCCACATCACACCACATGTGAAACAGTCCTCTTTTAATGGTGCCTTTTCCCTACCTAATTATGAAGTTTGTTGAGATCCTAACACAGTCTCCCTGCCATCCCTACATACTAATTTTGGTGTACTTCAGTCTACACATACTTATGAACCTAAGATTCCATATATCATGTGAATCACACAACACCTGAAATATAGTGAGTGAGACGCATATAACTTAAGATTCCATCAGTCTTTAATTTTGCAAAGACTCAACTCTCAAGATTATTAACATGTATATATCATGGATTCATGGTACCAAGTCTGCAGTACCCTCCCTTTCTGATTCGCATTTAGCCATTTACAAAGAATCTGAGAGATATCTTCTTCAGACTTGAGAGTAGTGAATAAAGTTCAGGAAACTGAAATAAATCAAGATTTTGACATCCATGCAAAAATGTGGACTATAAGACCAATAAGTTAGGCCATCATTTTTCTTAGTGGGTCATGGACTAACCAAACAGCTGAATTCCAAACATTGACCACAGAGTTTGGTAGAGTGGACAATGACGTTGTGCCCTGCAGACTAGAAAAGAGGAACATTGCTTCTGTAGAACGCAATTTGGTCTTAACAACTACTTCAATCAAGCCTATGTATGGAGTCCAATTGGTCCAACAGTGGTCCAAAAAGCTCAAGGTTGCATTGCAGTTCACTCCTAAACTAATCAAAATCCACAGCGAACCACCATTGTTTGTACCATAGAAGAAAAAAAAGAGGAAATATAAATGCAGCTTTTGTTCACCTGATGTGAAGAGGGGAAATTGTCATGAAGAAGATGGACGTGCGGGCAGGGTCAATGTTGTTATTCAACCATTCAGACCACGTCTTGAACACTCGTCCATATGCCTCAATCCTGGGAACCTCGTCGTGCTGTGACCAATACCTTGAATTTGGTCTCCTGCAAAAATTCAACATACTCAGAACATGATCCCAACGCTTGATTGCAGAAAGATGCAGAGAAGCTGTGCATTTCCAGTCCGGAATCATCCAGCAGAAAGGAATGGGTGATGGAGAGTAGTGACCTGACTTTCATGTCAGCAGTGTTCATCCACCAGATGTAGGTGTTGAAGATGAGGTAGTCGACGTCCTTCCAGTACTTGGCGTGGCCCTCGATACGGTCGGGCCTGATGATCCGGTGCTCGATGCTGTGGATCTTGGGGTTGTCGGAGTTGGACTCGACGAGGAAGGGCGCCCAGTAGAACTCGAGCGTGGCGCGGTACTCCTTGGCGTGGAAGATGGTGAGGGAGCCCCGCTTGACGATCTTCTTCCTGCCCTTGGACAGAATGGGCTGCACCAGGCACACAAGCGACTCCCACTGGTTGCGGTTGAGCGAGTCCCCCACGAACATGAGCCGCTTCCCGCGCATGGTCTCCATGAATCTCCGAGCGTCGAACCTATGCATTTGATCGATCCCTCAAACCAAATAAGTGCTACTATACTAGTGCATTGGAGAGCAAAGATGCAATCTTTAGCGCAATTAGTACTACTTTACAGTTTAGTAGGCAAGAAATTAAAGTGGCAGATCTGGATCGGAGGGAGCAGAATGGAGCTGAAGGGAAGAAGAATCGTACGTTGGGAGGGAGCACTGGTTGGGTTGCCATTTCCAGTACTGCCATGTATCGTCGGGTCTGCCGTTGGCGAGGCAGGTGACCTGCTTGGTGAGGAAGGTGCACTCCTTCTCCCTGTAGGCCGGGAGCGAGACGTTGTCGAAGACCCAGCGGCCGTCTGAGAGGTCGCAGGTGGGCGGGGGGAGCAGCAGCGGGGGAAGCCCCGAGACATTGTACAAGTCGGCGTCGGGGTAGAGGTAGTCGTCGATGGAGAGCTCGGCGATGGTGCGGACGTCCTCGCCGTACATGAAGAGGGCGAGGAGGAAGAAGGCGACGACGAGCGTGGTGACGGGGGAGCGGCGCGCCGCGGCGAGGAGGGAGCGCGCGGAGGAGGAGAGGAGGCCGAAAGGGCGGGGCTTGGGGGCGGCGGTGGTGGGAAGCGGGGGATCGGAGGGGGAGGTGGGAGGCGGTGGCTTAGCCATGGCGGCGGCGGATGAGCTGGAGCTGGTGCTGCTGGGGAAGGGGATGCCGCGCCACCCAAGTCAAGGCCGCGGCGTCGAACGCGGATTCAGAGCCATTTTGTATAGGCTTCTTCCCCTCCTGCTTCTTCGTTGAGCAGTTGGGCCGGCAAGCGGTGAAGTGTCGGCGTCGGTCTGGCGTGGCGTGTGGTGGGCAGGGTTAACCTAACCGGTGGGAACCGGTCCGGTTTGACCGGTTACCGGTCCGGTCCGGTCCGGTTTCGGTTTCGGCCGGTACCCAATCGGCCAAAATTCAAATTTTAAATTTAAATTCAAAAAATGAAAAATTTCCAAAAAATTCCTAAAAATACTTCAAGGTGTGATGAATCTAATGGTGTCAAATTTTCTCAAAAATTCATTCATTTAGTATAGTTTGTGGGAATTTAAAGTTAAATCAAAAAAGAAAAAGAAAAAAAAATGGGCCGGCCCATGAAGGCCCACCGATCAAACCGGTCAAACCGGCCGGTAAACCGGTTGCACGGGAGCTTTTGAATTTCAAACCGGTCAAACCGACCGGTAAACCGGTAAAACCGACTGGTAAACCGGTCGGAACCGGTTGCATGTGAGTTTTTGAATTTATTTGAATTTGGATTTGAATTCAACCGGTTACCGGCCTAACCGGTCCGGTAAACCGGTATCGGAGGGCGGCGGTTAGGCTGGTCCGGTCGGATTTTAAAACCCTGGTGGTGGGTAGGGTGGTCTGGTCTCTTGATCCAGATTCCGTGACTTGCGGTAGGCAAGTCACCACGTGACTGGCGGCCCGATCTCAACCCTCCACGATGTATCCAAAGGCTCACGTAGGGATTCCTGTTTTTTCACCTCCTCCCCAGGACGGACGGAACCCAAATCGCCGGCGATTGATCGCGCTGCACCCGGCCGCCGCCACGCCGCGAGGGAGGTCGCTGCCGCCCGGCCGCGAGGGCTGAGAGCCGCCACGAGCTGGAAGAAAGGCCGCCGCCGCGAGGTAGGCAGGAGGCCGCGAGGGAGGTAGGAGGCCGGCGATGCGAAGGAGAAGGACGGTGTGCCGTGGCGGGCTGCCGAGGCAGGATTGCGGCGCGGCTGGCTAGCGCCTCGAGCGGAGAGAAGGGACCTGCGGGGCCATCGCTGCGCGCAGAGGAGGCCCCGCCAGGGAGGAGGCCGCGCGCAGAGAAGCTCGCCGGAGAGCAGCGCAGAGGGCCGTTCCCGTTCCCGTTCCCGTTCGGTAGCGGCGACGCCGGGTTCTGCTGGCCTAGCTGCCTCGCCCACGGGCCCGGCGGCCTCCTGCAGCCGGCGCTCGGCGGCCAGGCGCCGCGGCAGGGTCGGACGCCGGGTTCTGCTGGCTTCGCTGCCTCGCCCATGGGCCCGGCGGCCTCCTACAGCCGGCGCTCGGCGGCCAGGCGCCGCGGCAGGGCCGACCTCCCTCGCGGGGTGGCGGCGGTCGGGAGCAGCGCGGTGGTGGCCGGGTGCGGTGCAGCGCCGGCCTCCTCTAGCGAACTCTGAACGCGCGCAGCGCGCAGTGAGCTGCGAGCGCCGCGATGGGGGGCGGGCCGGCGGCCAGGCGCGGTGGTGGTCGAAGGCGGGAGAGACGAGCGCGAGATGGGCGGCGACACGCGCGCGCGTCTGATTTGGGCGCCGTCCCGCTCTGGGAGGAGGTAAAAAAACAGGGAGTTCTTCGTGAGCCTTTCGATAGATCATGGAGGGTTGAGATTCGGCCGCCAGTCACGTTGTGACTTGCCTACCGCAAGTCACGGAATCTGGATCCCTGGTCTCTGGTGGGAGAAATTTCGATATTTAGGACTAAGTTTGCACGCCTCACGCGATATGGGTCTCAGTTCCCAGGTCTTTCGAAACAAGGGATCGAGGCTGCGAAGTGTTTCAAAACAGAGATTTTTCTCCATTTTTCGAGTTTCTCAACATTTTGGTAATTCTTTTCCTTCCCCAGCCCTATTGAAAAGACAAAACTACCCTTACCATGTGAGCGGCTGGATCAAATCAATTGTAGTCTCCGTTCTTTCCCGTTCTTCCGATCCTCCGGGCAGCGTCCGTCTTCCTCCCTCGTCTCACTCCCGGCCGGCGCCCGCCCAGCCTCTGCTCTCCGTCCAGCGGCGGCGCCCGCCCAGCCCCTCCTCTCCGGCCACCGGCGGCGCCCGCCCAGACCCTCCCAGAGCCGGCGAGGAGCAGCAGCAGCGAAGCAGGCAGGGCCACCCTCTGCTGCGTGGAAGCGGCGTCGCGGCGTGGAAGGGCCGGCACGCCCACAACTTCTCCCCGGCTCAGATGGCCGCGCTCACCGCCCTGTGCGGCATGCTGGTGCCGCCCCTGCCGGCGGCGGAGCGGGCGGACGCCCTGCGGCGGCGGCGAGGAGGCGGCCGAGGCGTTCCTCCGCGGCTCGGCCACCGACGCCCCGGTCCCGGCAAGGTGGCGCCGCTCATGGCGCGGGCGTGCCTGCCCGAGGCGCTGGCACTGGTGCGCGCGGTGCTGTGGCTCCTGGGCACGCGCCTCGGCACGCTGGCGCTGTGCTGCGGGTGCGGCGGGGCTCGCCGCGGCTGCCTGTCGTGGCAGCGCCCGTTCGTGCGGCGGTTCGACGAGCTGCCCGGGGAGCACCAGGAGGCCGCGCTCTAGTGGTGGAGCCGGCAGACGATGCTCCTGCCGCTGCGCCACTTTCTCCATGTCTCCATCCATAATTCCATATCCGCTGCTGCTACCCTGGAGCAATAATCAAAGGATTTTTTTTCACTTTTCCCGCGAGGTACTTAGCAGGCAGGGAGGGGAGTGGTGCTGCGCGGGTCTGGACAGGCACCGCCAGTGGCCGGAGAGGAGGGGGAGCGAGATGAGGGCGCTGGGTTGGGAGGGAGGAAGAACGGGCGCCGTGTGGAGCACCGGACGAACAGAACGGGGACATCTGATCCAGCTCCTCACATGGCAAGGGTAGTTTTGTCTTTTTAGTAGGGCTAGAGATGGAAAAGAATTATCAAAATGTTGAGAAACTCAAAAAATAGAGAAAACCTCTGTTTTGGAACACTTGGCAGCCTCGATCCCTTATTTGAAAAGGCCTGCGAACTGAGACCCATATCGCGTGAGGCATGCGAACTGAGTCCTAAATATCGAAATTTCTCGTCTGGTGGTGGTGGCCATCGTTCTCAGTTTCTCACGACTCACCGGCGCACGGCCACAACGTTTCCTCCAGGTCAACGAACCTCAACATCCGCAGGAGACTGAAGTATAGTAACCCCCTCGAGAGGGCAAAAAAAAAAAACTCCTAGAGCATATGAGGAACAAACAAAATGTTAAATTTTATTGATCTAGTTAAGTGTTGTGGTATAATATATTACTCCATCCATTTCAAATTATAGGTCGTTTTAGCAAATCTAGATAGATATATAACAAAAATTATATATCTAGATTTGCCAAAACGACGTACAATTTGGAACGAAGGGAGTACAACTTTTGCTACATTCCTGTTATATTTTGCTGCATTTTATTTTAGGCACTAACTTGGAGCGGCAAGCAAAACAAAATGAGGCTGGCCTCTAATTTTCGATGAAGTGGTGATACAGTTACATTTCATACAGATCCGGTTGCTTCTGAACCTCCCTTGGCACTAGTGGATTATTGAACAATAATAATAGCTAGGTGTCATGTTGGCTTGCTTCAAATAGCAGCTCAATTGGTGTGTGGTAGCTACATGCCTACATAGAAAGTCATGATTCTATTAATCAGCACGTGCTTTATTTATAGAGCAGTTGGCATAAAATAAAGAAAATGAGCTCCTAATTTATGTTGTCTGCTCTCACCTAACTTAATTTATCGTCTACTGCTTGTTTGCAACTAGGTAGAAGTTGATAGATGGGCCACAGATTTTGATAAGGGTTCCCAAAATATTTTGAGCAAATTTTTTTGGAAACTTTTATAACACTAATTAGGAGTATTAAACAAAGACTAATTATAAAACTAATTATATGGATGGATCGAAAATCGTGAAACAAATCTATTAACCCTAATTAATCCATCATTAAAGGTCGTTTAGCGTAACACGATATTGTCTAATTATTACATAATTAGATTCATTGCATTCATCTCGCGATTTCATCCGGGAGTTATGGAATGAGTTTTGTCAGTTATCCACATTTAATATTCCTAATTAGTGGTCAAATGTTCGAAGTTACTGTAGCACACGAAAAATTTTGAGAACTAAACAAAATCTTATTTATATCGTGTTTGCTTGCAGTTGCAGCAGCCGAACGTTTACAAATTCAAATATCCATCATATAATTTTCACTTTTCAAGTCTTCATTCGATGGTAGCCGACTCGAGTTATTTTTGTTAACGCAGTTCTGTCAACACACAAGCGCTAGAACGCGCGGATCACAAAGATCAAATCACTAGCGAGAAGAACCAGCGACCGGTCGCGCCAACCGGTCAGACCGGTTAAACTTTGTTTCTTGGCTCAAAGCCCTTGCCTGAAGCTGATTTATAAAATAAAAACTCGAACCATCAAGCTTTTCTCTATAGCTAGAACGTAAACCCGCAAGAGCCAAATCGACCAAATCCTTTTCAGAAAGCGACAAATTAAAGCATCAGTTTTTAATATCTTTAAACCTTTTAAAGTACTCATGGATAGATTCGTCTCTACCCTGTAACCGATGTCAAATCCGTCAACTTAGTTTCGTTATCCCCACTATAGAAATGATTGTGATACTTTTGCTCTAACTCGTCCCAAGAACGAATCGAGTTAGGGGCTAACGACGAAAACCAAGAGAAAGCCGTTCCAGTCAAAGACAAAGAAAAAACATGCGAACGCGCAAAGACTTGCTAGAACCGACTTCTCCAAGTTGAGCAATATATTGGCTAATATGCTCCCAAGTGGACCGGTTATCATCACCGCTAAACTTGACAAAATCGGGAGCACGCCAACCAGTGGGGTAATGAATTAAATCGAAAGCATCAACATACGGCCTATGATATAGCTGACTCCTACCCGCAATAAAGCCGAGTTTTTCTTTAAGCATATTGGCCAGATCTTCCTTCATCCTAGCAAGATCGGCCTCCTAGTTGCCGGTAGATGTTTGACCAAAACGATGTGTCGCAGGATCGGTAGTGGACATCATTTGTGCGACATATTGCGGATTGGCATTAAGCCAATCATCCCAAACATCTTTGGACAACGGTGGAGGAAATGGAGGTTCATCGTATGACTTCGTAGTATATGGCGGCACAAAATCTGCCAATTCTTGCTTCAGGCTATAATCAGCCGAAGTAGGAAGAGGCGAGAGTTGTGGCTGTGACGCAGATCGAGCACCATGGCATCGGTCTAACCGGTCGGAGCGACCGATCTGACCGGTTCGGCCCTGGACGGCCGAACAGAGCCTGGCGGGGGTGTCTGTCCCGCGAAGAAATTCGGCGGCATACTATACTGATAATTTTCTGTTGGTGCGGCCGAAAGACTAGGATTAGGGGTAAAATTGGAATAATCATTAATGGTTTTCTTACCCTTATTTTGTACACTCAAGTCCAAAAGTAAATCTTGCGTAAGCTTTTGGGACTGTTCAAATCTACCTAAAAAGGCATCGGCAAACTGATTAATGGAATCAAAGGTAAAACTTACCTCGCTTGGAGTGGAAGTAGATGAAGCAGTAGCTGTAGCCGTAGTAGATGGGTTCGGCGACGGTGGTGCGAATGTGGGCATACGAACTTCTCCGTCTCAAACACGCCTTGCCGAGTCTTCCCAAAGCATGCAATCAGTCTCTTCTTGGCTTCCTTCTATTCCTTCTGGAATGCAGTCTCGAATTGCTTGCGGCTCTCCTCAGGTATGTCTTCATACTTGATATCAATGGGAGTTGAATCTACCTTGGGGTCAACCTTCTCATCGGCCATTGCGCCCGATGAATACAGATCTCTCCCCAGTGGAGTCACCAAAATGTATGTTGACGCAGTTCTGATCAACACACAAGCGCTAGAACGCGCGGATCGCAATGATCAAATCACCAGCGAGACAAATCGGCGACCGGTCAGACCGGTCGCGCCAACCGGTCAGACCGGTTGGGCGCAGAAAATCCCGCAAAACCTAGAACCTCAAGCTCAGGAGGGATCCCGTCGGAGCTCGAAGATCCAGAGTTGTCTTGGAGTTGACAGGCCACCCAAGACGCCCTTGAATGTCGTAAAGACGAGCAAAGAACAACACAAATGTTGAAAAAGCTAGGGTTTGAGGAAAAAAGTAAAAGTAAATTGATTTTTTATTCGATTGGGTAGAAGAACCTCAATCGGCCGTGACCTTTATATTTATAGGCCGGGGAGGACGTACCCCTTCCAAATCGGGTTACAAACGGACTCTACAAATCAGATCTAACCTGATTAGGATTACACAGGACCAGACCGGTCTGACCGGTCAGCCGAACCGGTCAAACCGGTCGGCATTCGGCAGTGCCAATTTTAGCTGCCAACATATGCCCCCCTGTTTTTTGGTAAGCTTTGCAAGCCAAAAAGCTAGTACCAGAGGTCCATAAATTTGCACAAAAAATACAAGGTTAAAAATACCACTAAGGGCGATACTCTGTACCGGCCGTCTTCGTTTTCAAGCGTCTTGCCACACGCTGCGGTAGAATTTCTTCAAGTATCTTCCATTAAGAGCCCTTGGAAGACGCTCTCCTTGCATCGTTTCCACCATATAAGAATTCCTGAAGATTACCTTGACAGTCTTGTATGGTCCTTCCCAATTTGGCGACCACTTGCTGAACTTGTTGCTCTTCGTCCCAAGAGGCAATATTGTCTTCCGTACCAGCTCACCAACCTGAAAAGATTTGACTCTTACCTTCTTGTTGTAAGCTATAGCAACCTGAAGCTTGTCTTTCTCAATTTTCTTCAAAGCTTACAACCACTTGTCGCTTACTTCATCAATATTGTCCATCATCAAGTCATAGTAATCAACAGCAGTAATGTCATTTTGTCTAGCCAATCTATAAGCGTCCAGATTCACTTCAACGGGCAAAACGACCTCTTGACCATATACAAGCTTAAAAGAAGTAACTTTAGTAGCACCATGTCTAGATATACGATGAGCCCACAATGGCTCAGATAATACCTCATGCCACCTCCTGGGATTTTCTTCTATCTTCTTTTTGATGAGCTTTATCAAAATCTTATTACTAGACTCGGCCTGACCATTGGCCTTAGCATAGTATGGAGATGAATTGAGTATCTTAATCTTGTAAGATTCGACAAAATCATGTACATCCTTTGAAATAAAAGATGAACCTTGATTCGTTGTCAAAGTTTGAGGAATGCCGAATCTATGAATAATATGTTCTGTAATAAACTCAATTACCTCCCAATGTGTCATATTCATCAAAGGAACTGCTTCGGTCCACTTAGTGAAATAACCCGTAGCAACCAACACGAAGCGATGTCCCTTTGAAGAAGGGGAATCAATCTGACTAATGAAATCCAACCCCCAACCTCTGAACGGCCATGGCTTGATAATAGGATGTAACAACGCAGCAGGCATCAACTGAACATTACCAAATCGCTGACATTCTTCACACCCTTTATAATATCTGAAGCAATCCGCCATCATAGTTGGCCAATAAAAATAGGCTCTCCTAAGCAACTACTTCATTTTAGAAGCCGATTGATACGTACCACAGATACCTTCATGAACTCCCCCCATAGCAACACGGGCCTGATCAAAATCTAAGCACTTGAGAAGTACATCTTCGGCGATTCGACGATAAAGCTCATCGTCGATCAAAACGTATTTAAATGCCAAACGCCGAATATTCCTCTCTGCACCATGACCAGGGTCCTTTAAATTTGTCACAATAGGCACTTTCCAATCAGCAACCTCGGCCTTCTCTTTAGAGTCGGCAGGCCACCCAAGACACCCTTGAACGTCGTAGAGACGAGCAATGAATAGCACAAAGGTTGGAAAAACAAGGATTTGAGAAAAAAAGTAAAAGTAAATTGATTTTTGATTCGATTGGGTAGAAGGACCTCAATCGGCTGTGGCCTTTATATTTATAGGCCGGGGAGGACGTACCCCTTCCAAATCGGGTTACAAACGAACTCTACAAATCAGATCTAACCTGATTAGGATTACACAGGACCAACCGATCAGCCTTCGGCAGTGCCAATTTTGGCTGCCAACAATTTTATTTCAGAAAAAAGATTTAATACATTGCCACCCTTGACTCAGTACATAATTAAGTGTTATTCCTAAGAGTTCGTAATCCTTACTTGCTCTTTTTTAACTTTCAAAAACAACTCTTTTTTTACAAAAAACTTTGAAAAACAACGAATTTTTCCTAAAAAAGAAAAGAGAAGAACAACTTAAGGTGTCTGGGTTTGTGCGTTGAGTCGGTGGGCCCATCCGTGTATGACTGGTGTGGGCCTATAGTTACCAGTGGGCTCACACAAGTCCGGCTCTTCCGTTTTTTTTTCCTTGTTTTCCTTTTTCAAATTATCAGATAGGCTGAGCGCTTAGAAGAATGTATGGACCTTCAGTGAACCACTAGCTCTTGGCCATCATGAGTAAGCAGATGGACTGCGATCGGATCCGACCGGCTGCCATCGTGGCATGGACACGTACATCAACAATTAAGGATATTAATTGGTGATCCTTGGGTACACCTCCAACCCTCTTTAACTTAATTGAAAAAGTAGTACAAAACATTAAACTGAAAGGGTTGGAGGTGCACATAAGGATCACCAATTGACACCTCTGCCAACCGTAGTGGGAGGGACGCGATGAGACGTCAATGCTGCCCTACCTATATATTATCTGCAGTCAGCTTTCATGTATGGCGACGACATCTGATCCATATATCATCCAAGCCAATTCCTTCAAGTAACGGCCAGGTTACTTCTTAATTACCCTTTCCTCATCTCTTTAATTAATTTTCTTCATGTATATATGCATGGTTCACACATACTACAACTAATACTGTTTTAATTTATAACAAATACACAAAAGATATCAACGCCATACATATGAATATGATGTTTTGGGTTCCGTAGCGTGCTATACGAATTGGTTAGAGTAACCAAAAAAACTCAATTTTACTACCTATCTCTTATACCCTCTTCATTTTTTCCATAGCCCAGGAACTTAGCCCAGCAGCACCGTCGTCATGGGCTAAAGGGCCAACTGTTTCCTCGCAGCCCACCATCGTCTCGCCCAGCAGGCCTAGGAGCTCGACGGCCTTCGGTCTCGACCTTCCTTACTCGTGCTCGCCTAGTCGTCCTCGCCGACGCCAACCGTAGAGGCCGGTGGCCTTTCTCTGTGCCTCGGTTGCGCCAGGCAGAACCATCTCACCACGGCGGCCCGGCTCCCCTCCTCCCGGTGACCCAACCTTCCTAGCTCCCCTGCTCCGGTGAAGTCATCAAGACAAAGGCGCCTGGAGGCCTGACCGGCTGCATGCACAAGCTGAAGCAGGTCAGTTTTCATTCCTCAATCTAGCAATCCGATAACCCTAATTGTTAATTCCATTAGCCATATTCTCTTCTTGAATTGAACAAATCAAACCCATGACTTGCAGGTTTAGGGATAGTTTGGGATTTTGGGTGGTCTAAGTGCTTGTCTGAGTGGCCCTAGACGTAGAAATGCACTAGCTCCGGCACTGCTGTATGGGATCATCTTTGAGAGGTTCTTCGTCATCAGGTAACTAGCTAGTATCATCAGAATTTCAAGATCAACTAACTAGTAGTAACACTGATCAATATATTGCTGCTACAAGCATGAACAGGAGAGGGGGGGGGGGGGGTGCGCCGGATTGGATGGGGAATGGGGATTGAAGCTGCTGCCACTAGTGGAAATTCGTCATAAAAATGTTCTAATGATGAATCGACTACTACAAAAAATCATTAACAGAGGCATTCTGAAAACCCCTATAAAGCGGGCATAGAAAATAACAGCCTTAGTTAATGCCAGACGATCATCTTTTATTAACTGAGACGGTTAGAGAAACCGCCTCTCAAAATCGATTAACAGAGGCGGTTATTTATAATGAGCCTCAATTAAAAATCCCAGCCCGCTCAAGCCCTCGACTCGGCCCAATGGAGGGCTCCAAGTATATATATGCACAGTTAGGGTTTATTTTTCCCCCCTCCCCCTCTCTCTTCTCACTCTCCTCCCGCTCCCCCCTCTTCCAACTGCGCGGCGGCCGAGCGCTTCCTCTCCTCCCCTCCCTCTCTCTGCTGTGTGGGCTCGAGGTGGCCGGCCTCTCTCTGCGGCGGCCGAGCTCTCCCTCGCTGGTCGGGCGTGCGGGCTCGGGATGGCCGGCCTCTCTCTGAGTCGGCCGAGCTCTCCCTCGACGGTGGGGTGCTCGCGGGCCCCGGTGGCGGCGGCCGCGGGTGGACCGCTCTTGGCAGCGGTGGCAGCAGCGGGGTCCGCGCTCGGGATCCTCCTTCCCTCGCGACCCTCCCCCTCTCCTCCCCCCTCTCTCCGGCGGCCATGGGTGGCAGCCGCCGCAAGGATATGGCGATTGTGTGGCGGGCCGCTGCGACGGGGCGGGCGCGTCGACAGCGGCCGTGGCGCCCGATTGGCTCGACGGGCCTGATGGGGTTGGTGGGCCTTGTGGATTTTTTTTGTTTTTTACTCTATTAATAGAGGTGGGCAGAAAACCGCCTTTGAAAATACATCATTAACAGTGACGTTTGCTCAGAGGTGGTTGGCTCTGCCCGCCTCTGAAAATCAATTTCAACCGTCTCTGAAAAAATTTCTGTAGTAGTGATCCTATCCCGCCTAAAGCGGAGCATCAATTTTTTTTTCTGTGACGAAACGGGCAGAAACATCACAGAACTGTTTTTTTTGTGTGACTTGGCCAGCTGAGCCAGGGGGAACGTGGACACTGAAGGTTTTTTTTTATCTTTATATAACATTACTACTGCACTTCAATATATGTAGCGAAAAATATGCTATGGCAATGAATGCCTGAGAATCTGAGATGCATGGACATAATATGTAGCAATTCTTAGACTAATCTCAAAATGATTGTTATAGGAGGTCATAAGCATTAAATATCACGCCACACCAGCAAATTTATTGACATGGCAAAGTTATTTATGAGAAGATATGAGAGGGTGTTTCGTGAGATGAGAGGAGTATCATCACCATAATACTCTTTAGGTACAATTACCAATGCAAGTTCCCAGTCTTGGTAACTGTGCGATGGCATACCCCACTTAGATTGGCCTTACTGCATGTCTTCTTTTGTGCTATTGCACTTTGATGGTGGAATCTGGTAGATACTCCCTTCGTCCCGCAAAGAGTGTTTGTTTATATTGTAGTAAAGTCCATCGATTTAAAGAAATATCAAATACCAAGAAATAATTGCATTGCAAAGGGCATAGAGCCAATCAAATATTTAAGTAGATATTACTTTTCTGGCTCCAATGCATTTGTATTTATTGAGATCTAGGAAACCAAATAAATGACACGGTCTTCAATCGCAACCGCTATAGTTAATTAGGAGTAATATGATCATTTTTCATTACTAGTAATATGTCTAAAATTTTCTAAACGAACAGTCTTTGCGGGACGGAGGAGGGAGTATGAGCCTTGATGCATTAATTAAGGTGGATGCGCTGGTCTATCGCTCTCTCTACTTCTTAAATGTCTTTTTAATACTAGTGGAGATGTACTAGCAGCACGCGCACTATTTAAAATATATAGTAAATAAAAAAGTTGATTCATCAATAGTCAACGTAGCAAATAAGAATTTCCGTACCATTCTTCCAGTTGCACTCAAGAAAAATAATTGCATACAGTACAATTAAAGTGTATCTATCACATGAGCATCCTAATTATAATAGATGCACAAGGACAAGCTCATTGAGCAGCGATTGGAGTTGATTCTATGGCAAGATGAAAATAAACCCGTGGCGGGGAAGGAAAAAGACATGAGAGAGGAGCCGTGATTGGAGTTGATTTCGCGGCAAGAAGAAAAGAACTCCGTGCGATAGAGAAGGAGAAAGACATGAAAGAGGAGTCGTGATTGGAGTTGATTCTGCGGCAAGGAGGAGAGAAATCGGCGCGACAGAGAAGGAAACAGACGACATCATGTGTGTGTAAAGCAGCATGCATCAAGCTAGCTGTAAAGCTCTTTTCCACGCAAAAAAAAAGAAGAAAGAAAAGTGAGTCTTCCCCATTCCCGTCGAACTCCAAAGTCTGACAAATGAGAGCTTTAGGCGGGAGACGGTGTGACCAAGGTATGTGAGGAAGTACGTGCCACATGCAATGATTTTAGAAGCATAGTAAACAAAAACTTTATATTTACAACAGTCAACAAATTAACAAATTTTGAGGGTCTTGTGTTAAATTTGAAACTCTCTATATATTTCACCAATCAAGTAGGAGCTTTGAATTCGACTCAACCAATCACCATTTGAATCAATCTTTTATTAGGCTTAAATTAAATAATTGTGAGTGAATTGATAATTTTAAAATTTAAAATAAATATTGTAGAAGAAAATAGCTTTAATCATTCGTAGGAGGAATCATCCATGATTATATTCTTAATCGTAGAAGGAATTATCCATGATTACAAGCTTCATAAAATTTCTTGGATGACGCTGGATGGAAATAAAACTCGGACTTGCAGAGGGAGGAAACACTCATTTAATTTGATTGTTTCTGTGCATGTCGATCGTGGAAACATTGGAGATTAGGACTAAATTGTTGGCTTAAATAATGTAAGAGACGATTGCTAGGGGTACAAATTGGTGACTCGTAGTGCATCCTCCAACCCTCTTTATTTAAAATTTTCATGCTACTTCTTTAGAATGGGATCTCAATTTGAAATATTAGCACAAATATTTGCACCCCTAGAAAATCGCCCATGAACACGGAAATTTTGGGAGGCAAATGAATGATGGATGAGAGGGCCACGTGTTTTTTTTTTTGCCGTTGGCGTAAAAGGAAGGCGATAACCAATCAAGATCGTGCAAAAAGGAAGGCAATAACCATGCATGTTACTTTTATGCAGTTAAATGACTTGTGCAGCAACACTTGGTGTTGACCCCATTACATTGCATTGCACGGATATATAACACGGAGCATTTGTTTGTACAGTATCTTTTTTAATTTCTCCCAGTAGGAAAATAAGCCCAACTACATTACACGTTGCGTGCTGTGGAGTGATAAGGGCAGCTCCAGTGCTGCGTCCATTTCTGAAGATCCAACAAGTCAAACATATACTTTGGTTGGTTACGTGCTGGATCAACACTGGAGCTGCCCTAAGTTTTCTTGCTAGTACTTCTGCAGGACTTTAATGGTGCATGTGCACGTAGGTTTTGATTTTTTTTTATACTTTTTGTTTGTCGCACTCAAAAAAGAAAAGATCCTTTTTAATTGTCAATCGACTTTATTTATGGTGATGAGAATTGAGAACCACTTGATTCTGGATTGATGTGATGAATATCGTTCCTATGTTTAGTGCCGTACGTCCAAGAAGTAGTTGAGGCCGGGCTTGCATTGGGCAGGCGATTGGGCCGGCTGGCTATATATGAGATGAGATGCATGCAGAGGCAGAGGCAGACATCCATCCATCTGCCGAGTGCCCGCCGCTTTCGTCTCCCCTCCCCGGCCCCCTCTCCTCTCTGCTAACTAGCAATTGCTCCCCACCATCCGTAGATTCTTCTTCTCCTCCAGCTCCGGCCACCGCCCGCCCGTCGACGATTAATAATGCAGCAGCAGCAGCAGACGACGACGACGACGACAACAACAACGCCGCCGGTGCAGCCGCAAAATAAAAGGATGAGGCATCAGCAGCAGCAGGAGGAGGAGGCGGCCGCCAAGGCCACCGAGGACAGCCGCTTCCTCTTCGACGCCGGGAAGCCGCCTCCGTTCCGCATCGGCGACGTCCGCGCCGCCGTGCCGGCCCACTGCTGGCGCAAGAGCCCCCTGCGGTCGCTGTCCTACGTGGCAAGGGACGTGGCCGTGGTGGCGGGGCTGGCCGCGGCGGCGGCGGCGCTGGACAGCTGGGCGCTGTGGCCGATCTACTGGGCTGCGCAGGGGACAATGTTCTGGGCGCTCTTCGTCCTCGGACACGACTGGTAATTGCTTGCCTGCCTGCTTTGTAATTTCTTCTTGTTGGATGGTAGGATCCATCCAATAGATTAATTGCTTATTTATCAAGACATACATGACATTTATTTGATTTGTGTTTGCTGCATGCATGCAGTGGTCACGGGAGCTTCTCCGACAGCGCGACTCTCAACAGCGCGGTGGGGCATCTCCTCCACTCCTTCATCCTCGTCCCCTACCATGGATGGTATGTCTCTTTCATTTCGTTCTAGCCTAGCCTTCTAGGAACCAAGGAAGGAAATAAGATATATAAAAGCAGATAGACAAAAAGGAAAGGTAGCACACATGCTGCTGCCATCTTTATTTTCTTCTTTTTCAAAGAGATCCGATCCGTGTCTACTCGTATCTTGGACACACATGCATGCATGGTCCAGTTTTCAAAAAGGAGAAGAAGAAGAAGATATTTTGAAGTCTTGGTTATATTATTACACAGAGAATCTCTCTGACTCTCTGTTGGCTGATGCATCATGTGTGTGTGTGGATCAGCGAGCAGCATGCATCTAGCTAGCTGTAAAGCTCCAGTGGTAGTTGTTAATTTCAAAGGGATCGTAAAAACACACACACACACACATAAAAAATAGCTCCAGGTGGCAACAATTTAATTTCCGTTTGTCGTTACTAGCGATCGAGCTAGCTATCCTGTGATACGGAGTATCCTACTACTAGCTAGTAGTAATAATAATCCTGCAATGCAAATCCACTACTACACTGCAAACCATCAAAGGAAAAACTGACTGGTTGGTGGCATGCATGCAGGAGGATCAGCCACAGAACGCACCATCAGAACCACGGCCACATTGAAAGGGACGAGTCATGGCACCCGGTCAGTCATCATTTCTTTGTTACTTTTTGGGGCGAATATATATAGTAATCTCAGCACAGTAATTTTGCATAATTAATTAAATTGGTCTGATCCGTCCTTGCTGTGTCAGTGTCTGGGATGTCGCGATGGATTGTGCTTTATTCGCTTTCTTATTGGGGCGACCAGTTTTCAGACTGCATGCAGATCTAGCTAGCTACTCTGCACATGGCATTGCAGGCTCCCTCTCACTTTTCTTCTTGAGTAAAAAGGCTTATTTTGCATAGCATCAGGCAGAGATTAATTAGTTGGTATGTGGTCCATATATATATGCTCGCTGCATGCATGATGCCATCGTGTCTTTGCTGTGTGTCAGTGTCTGGGATGCATATATCGCAATGCTAGCTAGCTGCTTAATTTTGAGCTGTTTCTGAAACCGTATTAGATAGCATAATATATATGCAGGTTCATGGTTCTATATAACTTAATTATATATATTGTCCATGCCTACCTAATTGCTGCCTGTGTGTGTGTGTGTCTATATATAATATATTTGATGCTGATAATAATGTTAGTTTGATAATTTAATAATTAATTAATTTGGAGTGATGGAGCTGATGAGCATGCATGCATTGCAGATCACGGAGAAGCTTTACCGGCAGCTTGAACCACGCACCAAGAAGCTACGCTTCACCGTCCCGTTCCCGCTCCTCGCATTCCCCGTCTACCTAGTATGTTGCTGTCTGCTGGGTGCTGAAATAAATAAAGTTATTACTAGCTAGTAACTGATTGAAAGAAACCCAATGCAATATTGCTGCTGCCAGTGGTACAGGAGCCCCGGCAAGAATGGATCTCACTTTCTTCCCAGCAGCGACCTGTTCAGCCCCAAGGAGCGGGCCGATGTCATGCTCTCAACCACCTGCTGGTGCGTCATGCTCGCATCGCTGCTCGCCATGGCGTGCGCCTTCGGACCACTCCACCTGCTCAAGCTCTACGGCGTCCCATACCTTGTATTTGTGATGTGGCTTGACCTGGTGACGTACCTGCACCACCACGGCAGCCCCGAGCAGCAGCTCCCCTGGTACCGCGGCGACGAGTGGAGCTACCTGCGTGGGGGCCTCACCACCGTGGACCGGGACTACGGCTGGATCAACAACATCCACCACGACATCGGCACCCATGTCATCCACCACCTCTTCCCGCAGATCCCGCACTACCATCTCGTAGAAGCAGTAAGCATGCAGTGCAGCTACTCTTCTTTTTCTTCTTGAACTTTTTATATATATATAAATAAAATTTGTGGAAATTTGAAAACAACTTATCAACAGACCAAGGCTGCGAGGCCGGTGCTGGGCAGATACTACCGGGAGCCGCAAAAGTCAGCAGGGCCGCTGCCACTTCACCTCTTTGGCGTGCTCCTCAGGAGTCTCAGAGTGGATCACTTTGTCAGCGACCACGGGGATGTCGTCTACTACCAAACTGACCACACCTTGCTTGATCAACACCCAAAACGGCCATAAGCAAAACTAGTGATTCGTTCCATCTGCATGCAGCTGGAAATTAATATTATATTACGACGACCTCAAGTTTAAGCATGCACAAGGCAAGGATTTATACGTACGGAATTAATAATTACATCCTGGTAGATCGATTTAGGTAGCATAGAAAAGTTAGTCAAATAATTTCAGCAGCAAAGCAAGCAAGCAAGCAAGCAAGGGATGGGATCCTGATCTAATTATATTCAAGCGCACACACACATATATATGCATGTATTGTTCGTTGATTATTGGGCTATCTAGCTCATCGGTCGGATCATCAGATTCTTGAGATCATTTATATTCATCATCACCCACCAAGCAGGTTGGGTAGCTAAGCATTGTTATTATATATAGTCAATACATATATATGTGTATTGTTCGTTGATTCAAGCAAGGGATGGGATCCTGATCGATCTAATTCAATCATACACACATATATATGTGTATTGTTCGTTGATTATTGGGCTCAGATCATCAGATTCTTCATCGCCGATGGCGACTAGAGTAGCTAAGCATTGTTATACAATAGACAATATATTTGTATCCCTGGGTTGCATTGCATGCCCCCACTCTGAAACCTGTATTTGCCAGCTCTGGCTCACAAATTGAAAAACATGAGTCGATCTATGTGTATCAAATTGCATTGAGAGCCTGCTACATCATATCTCTGTATCATTTGTTCGGAACCCAACTCCATGGAGATGGCTTACAATTCATTTTACCATTTCATTGGCTCGACGACGCTTCTCCTGCATGCTTCCTTCTTTACTATATATATATATATAGTTTATTTAACACACATGGTGTTGAATAATATTCAACGCCCTGGCGGCGATTGCCTCGCTCCGGCGAGCACCGGTGAGTAAATTTCGTAACCCACGCTGGCCATAATTATTACCACCAAACGCAATCAGTGCAATTGCTAATTAGAGGTTCCTATAATAATCTGTCTTCCTTTTACGGTACAACAAGAATCTATTTAAGCACCACGGGACTGTTCAAATCTCGGGAATCGCGCCCTCCCGAAATCGCGCCCAACCGGACCACACAATAAGGAGATAATGCATGCAATAAATTGGCTAAAATCAATTGACGACATAAATATCTACCTGGCTGAGTCTTGATTTCACGTATGGGTGGCCGAATTAATTGTTGACGGGGTTTAACTGTCTAGAATCCCTTTGTATATGCAAATCCCATCAGGATCCCTCGTTCTGCGGAGACCACTGTACCCATTATTGTCATCAACCATCGACAGCCCCATCCCCGTAGCATCTCACCGTCTTCGCCGCGCTTGAGGTGCTTGACCTCTGCACCAGCACACTCCACAGCGCCGTCCCAGAGAACTCTTTTCGGGCCGGCACCGCATGACGTCCCTCGCGGGACTGTGCACGGCGCACGGTGATGGCCGGACTTTAGCCATCGTGCTCTCGGCCCATGCCCAGCTGAAAGTGATCGGGTGCTCTAGTCTAAGAGGGGGAGGGGGTGAATTAGGTACTAATAAAAAAACTTGACATATGGCTCCAACCAGTTTACACAAAACTTAAACTAATTCAAGTTATCTAGATGTGCAACTAGGTTGTTCTAGTGTGAAACCCCTATCCCAAAAGAGTTATGCACCCTATAAACTTTCCTAACAAGAAACTATTCTATGAAAATAAAGGCACAAAGGTTGCAAGTATTAAATGCGGAAGCTTAAAGAGCGGGATAGGAGATAGCAAACTCTTGACGCGGGTGTTTATCCTGTGGTTCGGTTAGCCACAAAGGCACACCTACATCCACGTTGTTGTAGCACTCACTAAGAGTATTGCTACTCGGCCACCAAGTCCTTTCCGTGAACACAATCACGGTCACCTTGGCCCCGGGTTCCACTAAGGAGCTTCTCCACAAAGGATGGGGTCTCCACGTCCCCCGCACAAAGATGTCGTCGCCGCTCCACACCAAGTCGGAGGGTCGATGACGTTGCCGGCGAGCTTCGCAGCTCCAAGGAGGCCGGCGCACCAAGCTCTTGTTTGGTTCACTAGAGAACCACAGCACAAAGGCTCAAGGTCTTGCAATCTCACTCACTAAGAGCTATTCTAGCACTCACACTTTACAAGCTAGTGCTAAAAGATAAGGATATGATCTTGATGCTCTTGTATGGCTTGGAGATGTTCTTTGGTGTGTGTGGGATGTTCAGCAACTCCAGTAAGCTTCAAATGGCCGGGGTGAGGCGTATATATAGGCCACCAAGTCATGTAGCTGTTGCTCAAACGGTCAGCAGAAAATCTGCGTATCATCGGATGAACCGATGCCTCTGCCTGGGGTAGCGTCGGTTCATCCGGTCACTCTCAGACCCGAAGTAGCCATTGAGCTTCTGACGCACTATTTGCTGACGTCATTACACCGGTGCTTTGCTCCGATGCATCACCGGTTCAACCGGTGCTGAAGAATCTTCTCCTGGGCGCTTGACATCGTCTCTGGAACATAGTATGCCCAATGCACCGACGCCCCTTTTTGAACCATCGGTTCATCCGGTGCCTATAAGCTGACTTAGCTTCGATTCCCTTCTGCACCAAAATACCATGGCGTCGGTTCTTCCGACAACCATCGGATGCACCGATGCTCATGCGTCGGTTCTTCCGGTGCTACCGATCGAAGAGCTTTCAGGGCGCTGCCCTGAGACCCGCGAGGGGCGGCTCCCCCTCAACCCCCGTAGGGGCGGCCCTTCGGGCCTAACTTTGCCTATCTTCTCTTTGTCATCACTTGAACCTAAAAGTCTGAGAATGATCATCTTAACAATCATATTAGTCCAAGTGTTGTGTGTGTCATCAATCGCCAAAACAATATATTGAAATATGGCATGAGAGGCCATTTTCGCTACAGCAGCATGTGCTGAGCATGGAGTATGGTGATGAGGTTCCTAGTTGAAGAAGGGAAGTGGTGATGGAGAGGTGCTTCCCGATTATGAAGCCTTCCGATTGTGCCTCAACAATGACAAAATCATCAGTTCCCATTGGAAGATGGAGCTGCAAAAGGAAGAGATGCTTTCGGTTCTAGCTCGATCCCGGAGGGTGCATCTACGACTAAGAGCAATTAGATAGGCTTTGTTCTTTTATTTTTAGCATCACTGCTTGCCATATTAGTTTTTGTCCGTGCTAAGGTCAACTATGTACGAAGAACATGATTTGGCTTTCGTAGAGGATTCAAGACTTATGCAGTTGTTTACTTGTGCGCGGATTCAGATTTCACCATATTTGATTCTGTGATTTTTTATTATCACTTATTAATATTCCAAACAATCAATTATTACTCCATGCTATGCTACTAAGTCTTCTATCTACGCTTCTAAGATATTTACTCCTTATACACACAATTTTTACACCATCTTATTATGGTTATTTTGAACACGACAATGGAATTTCCAAATTATCAATAAGTAATATTTCAAATGATAATTACTCAACTTGCCAATGAAATTTACTTCTTTTGTGTGCACTATGTTTAGCACATGTGTGCACTATGTTTACTCCTTTGTATGCTATGCATACTCCTTTGTGTGCACTATGGAATATTACTCCTAACTGTACTCATATAAAATGGAAAATTACTATATCTAGTATGGCAAAATATTACTTCTTGTTTGGTGGTGCAATCAGTAATTTTGAAGTTAAACAAGATTATTATGGTCAATTCCTTGTTAAAACACTACTCTAAGTTTTAAAAATTACTTAAAGGCATTGCAGATTTGCAAAAATAAATTTAAAATAAAGAAATGAATATTACTTACCCCCAAAAAATTACTTCTTGTGGATTGTTGAGAATTGAATATTACTCACAAAGAATAAAGAAAATCCTTCCAAGGAATAATTGGTCAAATACACAAGGAATAAAATTTTAGAGACTTGAGGAGTAACCTTGTATAACAACAAACAATTTTTCATAATTCTATTTACATTCACAAACATCTACGACTATGCATTTCAAGTTTCTATGACTAATTACTCCTTGCTCGGTAGTCTATAAAATATATTGAGTCAAATTACTTTGTGTTATGCATAATTATTCCTTGTTTGTATGTTAATTACTCTGAGGCGTATCCCACTATGAAAGTGTAAAAATTTGAATCAATCACATGCAAATAAATTTCAGATATCAATGCATACGAATCCACCAAAATGGATAGCAACTCAACTAATGCACCCATAAATTCCTCCCTGAAATCTTTCTCGCGTGAGGCGTCTTTCATGAAAGTAACAACCACCCTAGAATCTCTCTCTTTGAAATTTTGAAGTTAATGGCAACAAAAAAAAACTTCCATGCATCCCCTATGCACCGCATCTAAAGAGATCCTGCCTTCCACTCAAAGTTGGTTGAAATAGACAACCACAATGCAAAAATATGCGAGAGAGAGAATTTTTACAGCCACTGCATTAGAGTATAGATTTTTACGGCTGCGGAGGCATCAAAATCTGTCCAGACCGGCTTGCAGTGTAGATCGGCTTGTGTTACTAAGCAGCCCCAGCTCTTGCTTCCCCACTCAAAGATGGATTCCTTTTCTAAGTAACTTTTAAGAAGCTGATACTGATAACTGAAATTAGATCTTAGTGTAATTTGTATAAGTTTTTTCCCTTTTAAACCTGGTATTCTGTTTATTTATTACAGCGTTAATTTTGTGCAGTCCTTTATTCTGTTTATTTATTACAGTGTTAATTTTGTGCAGTCCTTTGAGGCAGCTTGGGATGGCAGGGCCATCGGGTGGGGAGGATAAAGGGGATGGAGAAAAGGTATGGATTTAAGTTGTAATATTTTACCTTGCTTTTCAAGCAACTGAAAATAAGGTATGGATTTAAGTTACCTTGCTTTTCAAGCAACTGAAAATATTTTGCGGTTGGTTTGACTATGCAGGACATTCTGTTATCTTTCTTTTGTAATGAGTGTGGCATCCTATTGAGGGATGTCACCGAAATCTTTGATCATCATGAAATCACCGCACATGAGGGAACATTTTCGTCTATGAGAGATCAACATGACCTCAAGTGTGATATGTGTAAAGAACAATTCTCTTTGCGCAGTGTAAGTTTTGAGCATGTTAATGCATTATAATCCAAAATCTGATGATGAATTGAGCTAACATATTGTATTCTCTTATAGGAATCAGATAAGCACATGAGCAAACATGCAGAACATCGTACATTCACCCTGATAGATTATGATCCAGCGGAGTTTCAAACACCTCCACGATTGATATCAAAGGGGGGAGGGACTTCAGTGCCTAGGAAGCTGATAAAGAAGAAGCCTTCCAAGAAAAATACTGATTTGACACCTAGACCCTTTGATTTTGGTATGTCTTACCTCTTCCAATAATTTTGATTAATACTAATTTGACACCTAGACCCTTTGATTTGGGTATGTCTTACCTCTTCCAATAATTTTGATTTCTACTATATACTAATTGAATTTTTTTGTTCTCTGAAAATATTCAGATGATTACTACACTGAAGATGAAGAAAAACTAGATGTCTTGTCTGAAAAAGAAGATGATTATTATGATGATTCTGAGCAGGAGTCCTTGTCTGAAGAAGATGATTACGAAGATCCAAAAGATCCCGACTTTGATCCAGAACTAGAGTCTGATGTGTCTGATGATGTGGATAAATCATTCTACCATGACATCTCTGGTTTCTTCGCTCATGCCACAATTAGTGAGTTTGAGTTGAGTGATGGATCTATCTACCCGGATGATGCAAGGTATTGCATTTTCTTCGTGCTGACATTTTATTGAATTGAATGTGTATACCACATGCCATCTGAATTTATTTCTGCATTGGTGCAGCCCTGAGTTCGACACTTTACGAACTTTAAAGAAGTTCGGGATCGATATTAAGGAGAGGAAGAAACTCAGGAAAGACTTCGTAATTGCTGAAGGGGTCCTACATGAGGTGGCACTGAGGAGGGTGAAAAGAGCACAAGCACTGTTTGAAAAACGAGGATATTTCGTCTCAGCAAAGAGGAGGACAGAAGGAAAAGAAGCTTATGTTTTTAATGAGGCTTTAGGCCAATTGTGCCGCGCCAGTTTCGGTGGTTCCAGATGTGGTGAAGCAAAAGGTAGAAGGATGAAAGTTATCCTGGATGTTATTGCAAATATTCTGCAGGATTCCAATATCAGTGGTTTGAGGGAAAACGTTTTGCACTACATGTGCAAAAAGGATGTTGACAAACCAAATTTGAAAGAAAAGGAATTGCAGAGAAGGTTCTCCTTAGCATTATTGGAAATTTCTATAATGTTGCGAGTTTCTCGGGAATCCCTCAAGTTCAGAGCGGCACCGAAAGGGTCATTAAAGGGAGACATCAAGCTGTATACTGAAGATGGGCTCATCGTTGATGGGAATCTTGGTGGCGCATCTGGAATTCAAATTCCAAGCAAGGTTCTAAATATCCGGCTATAGCCACCGCTATAGCTTGCTATAGCTTTTGAAAGAAGAAAAAGCTAAAATATTTATCTCTTAGCTTTGAAATGCTAAATCCGCTAATAGCCGGCTATATCCCGCTATAGCCGCTAAATTAAGGTTTATTTAGCTAGCTAAATCATATAACTAATTTCTATTTATTGTTAGTTTAATATTGAGCTTCGTCATTTATAAAATTTAGTATTTCTTCAATGTTGTAACAAGAGAATGAAGCCCAGGAGTACTTCAGTATATGAAATTTTCTTGATTTCATGTTTATATGAAAAATTACTCATAGATTTATGCATGGTGTTGAAGTAGAAATGTATAATTGTGAGAAGCTTCTAGAAGATTAGAGAGTATACTTGAATCATGGTTACCATGCTTCATGGTAAAATATGAATACTCTAGAAATTAGATACTTGTATGGTTAGATAAGTACGAGGAAAATTCTAAAGTTAGATATTTTGTAAAGAAGTGTGTAGAAGATGAACACATGACAAAACCATATGAGCCATGGAGTCCTACAAATAGGGGTGCTTCCCTCCCCTCTTGCCATACCATATCATAAGAGGTCTTAAGTAGGAGATGGCATGGTTGCCATGTAGTTTAGTAGTGTCATGGTACGATAGCTACATAAAGAGTGCAACGGTCTTGTGTTATATTAATTTACGATGAATAAAGAATTGAGTTCCCGTATAGAGTTGATTAGAGTCATCAATTTATCCACACATTGCATTTACACAACTGCTAAATCGGTTAGCTAGGTTATAACTCGCTATAGCCTTTCTTAGCCTATACAAACACCAACCGCTAAATGCTTTAGCCCGCTATTTTAAACATTGATTCCAAGTGAAGCTGGTCTTGTAACATCTGTAGAGGTTGGGGAGGACATCGAATGTATCATTGTGATAGAGAAGGAAACTGCCTTCCATTATCTAACTGGCAAACAGTTTCCACAGCTGGAGAAATGTGTCTCGGTGACGGTGAAGGGTCTGCCTGACGTGGCTACAAGGATTGCTCTTGGCAAAATCAGAGAATATGTGCCCAAAATAAAATTCTATTGCCTTGTGGATTATAATCCTGGTGGCATGCAAATCCTATCCACCTACTCTTTTGGGTCTGCACAAAGAGCTCATGACAATCTGTTTTTAGCTGTGCAAGAAATACAACATATCGGGATTCTTTCTCACCAAGTTCATAAAGATGATTGGCTAGAGTTGAATGAAGATGATAATACTTTAATTGAAGGTATTTTGAAACATGACTATTTGGAAAAAACTGTGGCAGGCATGTCCATAAGGCTGTGTGTGTGCAAGAAATGACGTCCACACAAAAGAAGACTAATATTGATTTCCTTATAAAATGGAATAAACTCGATATCTTTGTAAAAGATGCGATCAGGGAGAAGAGGTACGCTTATATGATCAAATTGTAACTTTAAGTTCACAGTTGTTGTCTAGTACTGGCTAGGCCACAAGTTTAGCTTAGGCTTATTCTAGTTCGCATCTCATCTTCATAATATTAGTTGCTTGAACTATTAATATCGTATTTCTCTTTCCTACTTTCTAATGCTATGTTTTGCACATCCTTAGCTGTTTGAATACCAATCGAATGTGCTGATTTTGCATATCTTTCCTACTTTCCCACTCCACTGCCCTGGCCCCCAACATCCGGTAACTTTCGCTGCCCACTCAGATCAGACTGCTGCCTCGTTCCGGTTCCGCTCATCGGCTGTTTCTAGGTTGGGCGGGAACCAGCTCCTAGGGCCAGCTTGGGGATTTTACGCTGCAGTCAAATTTCTATATTCATAGAGATTGACTTAAGAACCTTTATCCTCTTCCCGGTCAGTAGGACCAATTAAACACATTGCACATAAGACAGTAAGAAGAAGGAAACTACTCTCTAGTCCCAGACTAATTGTTGCTAGCTGCATAGCTTATATGTCCGTGTACTGCTGTACTGGAGAATTAGCAACCTTAGTAGACCTAGAACTAGATGCCAGGATCATGCAATTTGAAACTTCCTTCTTAATTAATGCCGATGAAAGAACGTGCACACTTCAGGTTTAGGGCCACCCAGACACCTTCATCGTCAGTTTGTTCTGCAATTGAACTAAGATGGTCCCAGAAACACTCATGTGTTAAGCATGAACATTGCACTGGACACAGATCAATATACTGCAAACTCATGCTACTCCCCCTCGTTGGTTTTGTCCTAGAACGGCCCGGAACGTGGCCTCTTCCGCTGCCTGGTTTGGAAGTCAGATCTGGACCTGAAATTGGCCAAACCGGGCCTTTCTTCCCCGTCCTTGGCCCACTGACCCTTGTAGGTCCGGAACCGCCGCCCGGGGGGGGGGGGGGAGGTGGGTGCGACTACGAGACGTGATGTGAGAGGAGGCAACGGCACAAAATGAGGGGCAACCGATTTCCATCCAACGTCCACGCTCTCCGCCGGCTTCTCGCCGAGTTGTCCTTGTCTTCGTTGCCCTCTTCTCTCGGGCGCTAGGGTTCTTGCTTTGCTCCATCCGTTGCTTGCGGTTCTTGACCAATGAGGAACGCCGGCTTTACTATTGGCATGTGTTGCCCTGCATGTAGCTGCTGGTTGGTGGAAATCACTCCCAATCTCATTATGCTAGAAATTGATTGGATGGAAATGTATCCCAAATACCATATACAGTATAAATTTGGTTCAACAAAATCACTCCCAATCTCAGATATACATGCATGTCCCTTGCATATCTGAGGCCAACGGCAAAATTCATGTACCTCTCCATCCGGATAAGCACTTGTGTTGTGCGCATGTAAATTGGGGCCACAAGATTTGAAGCCGGATGAGTGCCTTTAGCACCATGCTAAAAACTGAAACTACTTTCAGTAATGTAGCAGTGTGTGGTTCATTGGTTCTATAGATGTTTGCACTTAAGATTTTGTCCAAAGTAGCTAGTGTGTGTTTCCAATAAATAGATGAACACATTTTAGCGATTTTTTTTAATGTTTCTATGTTGGGCACCTATCTAGGGATGCAAACTCTTTTCTGTACAAGATGCAATGATTCGGGCATGCATGAATTTTTTGAACTCCCAGTGTAAGAGGACAAATCACCTTCTTCGCCCGATATGTGTTGGCGGGCAACTTATTAGGCCTTGGTAGGAGGTCCGTTAGGAGAGCCAACATGTCATTAAAACTAGCGTCGGACCAACCATGTCTAGCCTTTATCCTTAAGAGTTCAAGGACCGAACGTAACACGTTGCACTCTTTGTCACAACCCTTGGATTCTTCATATAAAAGCTCCCTTGCTGCCTTTTTAACTGTCTCAAAATTTTCTATCCCTTTCGCACTGGCAGCTAACACTTGCGGTTCTACGTGACGCAACATTTCATCCAACTCACCGCCTGCCATCAGAACATCTTCTTCTTCTTCTGCTTGTGTTGCCTCTTCACTCATGTGTGGTGTACCATACGCATGAGAAAACTCATATCCGCCACTCTCCTCACCACTACCAACCTCATGTTCATAAGCAACTTCCTCTTCGCGATGACCACCACCCTCACCATGGTGAAACCAAGTCGTGTAGTTTTCTACGAAACCCCGAGTAATCAAATGTTCGCTGATGTCATCGATCTTTTCCTACACTCTCATTCCTGCAATCGATGCAAGGACATCGTATTCCAGTTGCTTTCTCCATATCCGCATTCTTCTTTGCATTCTCAATAAAAGTAGAAACTTGAGCGATGAAGCTTGGATCAATTCTTGATGTGTTGTACATCCATGCTCTATCCATCTGTTACATAAAATGTAGTACATAATATAGTGTTAATACAAGGAGTCGAAATTCGATACAATGTAACTAATTTCCACCACATTGGGCCAAGGAATTCAATTTACATGTTCATTGTACTGACATCAACAATGATTTGACCATATTTATAATGATAGCAAGCCTTTTATCTTGTTACTACCACAAGTGAAAATTATGTCTTCACTCTGAACTAATAGCAATGCATATAAATGTTCAACCACTCATATTTTATTCATTTCATCAAGCTAACAACAAGGCAAGGTTGACAATAAATTAGCAACCATTTGACCACAGGTCATTTGCCCATATTTCTAAAAATAGGCAGCCACATTGTTGGTTAGTATAACTGTTCAAGATTGAATCAGGTCATTTCACATAAGTAAATCAAATTACATATTTTGCAGGAACATGTAAGCATGAAATGTGCATGATATTTAGCTCAAGATATCAATTTCCACGTTCTATATACATACTTCAACACATATTCACCCCTATTTGTTTTAATCCATGAACATGTACGCATGAAATGTGCATGAACATATAAGCATGAAATAAATATGATACTTGTTTTAATCATTTCTTCATTTAGATGCATGTATCCTAAAATCCTTCCAACATCTACCTTGAAAAGTCGGTCAAGATCCAACTATAGTGTCTAAAGATCTACATCTTGTTAGAAACTATTTGAACATATAATCTCGCAAATAAACATACACATTGAAAAAGCATATTCATTTACCTGATTTTTTTTATCAAACTTGCACCTTTGATGCGCTCACCGGTGGCCGCCTGTGAGATTATGCAGCGGCATTGGACTCATCACCCACCTTCCTTGTCTGCTCCCACAAGCCACGCCCCAACAACAGCATTAGAGATCGAGCGAGCTTCCTCTGTTCTTGGTGCTGGTCGATCTGAAACAGAGAGCAGAAAGACGATGAGGTAGACGCCGCCTTATAAATGCGGACATTTACAGGGCCGGGTGTGACATCCTGAAAATCTAACAAAATTAAATCACGCGCTAAATTATTTTTCCAAAAAACTTTTCATCGTTGAGCTCAAAATCCGCCTAAAACCCTGAACCCTAATTCCGAAATTTTTCTCTGTTCCAAACGTCCGATTTCCAACCCCCCGACCCCTTTCCCTGTGGCCTCGACCGCGCGCGCACGCGACCGCTGAGCGTGGCCGACCGGCCCCGCGGTCGTCGCCGCGATCAGCGCCGGCGCGAGTCTCTCCTCTCTCTCTCTCCCCCCTTTTTCTTTTTCATTTTCCATTTTTCCTTTTCTTTTTCCATTTTCTTTTCCCCTTCTCCTTTTTTTCCTCTCCCCCTCACCTTCCTCCCCCCTCTGCCGCTCTCCCCCTCGCGCTTGCCCAGCCCGCGCACCCCGCCAAGCCCGGCCACGCCCGCATGCCGTTCCTGCACGCGCCCCCCCGGCCGACCTCACGCGCGGCCCGCGCACACACACGCGCGCGAGCACCGCCGCTGCCGCCCTCTGCCCTCGCCGCGCAAGCCGCCGCCGCGCGCACGCGCACCGCGTGGCCGTGCCGCTCGCCGGCCGCCCCGATCCCACTCGCCTCTGCTCCCGGCCCCGCCCACGCACGCCAAGCACCGCACCCACGTGCGTTCGCCGCGCCGCCTGTCGCCTAGCAACAACGCCGCCACGGGCTCTGCCCGCGCGCCAGCGCACGCGCGCGCACGCCGCACGCCGCCGCTGCCACCCCCCTGTGCTCGCCACTGCTGCTGCTCACACCTGCCCGAGATGTCTCATCCCCGCTATGCGCCACCACACCCCACTGCTCGCCTCGACGCTCGAGCAGCGCAGCGCTGAGCTGGCCCCAAACGCCATTAATGGCGCCCGCGAGGCTCGCCGGCCGCAACCACCGCCTCGCCCTCTCCACCGCCTTCCTTGGTCTGTAAGAAGCCCCTCGCGTCGCTCATCACCACCACAAACCACCTCCACCACTGCGCAGCTCTCCCCAAGCCCCCGAGCGCCGCCGCCGCAGAGCGCTGCCGCCGCAAGCTGCTCTGCTCGCCTCCGCCGTCCACCGTGGGTGCGCCTCTACATGCTGCTCCTGCTCGAGGTGGGTAGGGGATGGGAACCCCCTCGGCCTCCTCTCCGCGTTGCCCCTAGCCCTGGCCGCCGCCAAGCCCCGCAGCGTCGCCGTCGCGCCGGTCAGAGCCGGTCGCCGCCCTCCACCTTGGCGCCGCCTCTCCAGGCCACCACCACCCGAATCGAGAGGTGGAAATCAGTTCTCCTCGTCACCCTCTCTCTCTTTCCCCTCCTCCAGGCCGCCGCCGTGCCCTGGGACGACGGAATCGGCCACCGCCGGCGCCCCAGACACCCCCTCCTCTGTTTCACGGGAGAGGAACGGGAGGGAGGTTGAAGAAGGGCTATTTTGCCCAAAACCCCCTTCCCTTTCCTCTATTCTATAAAGAGCCCTTCCACTCTTTTACCTTTTTGCAAATAAATCCCTGCCCTTTATTATATTTGCAAATAAACCCTTCCACCATAAAAGCACAATTTCAATTATACCCCTACACTTTTTCAAAGTGGCCCCGATGTTTTAAAAAATTACAACAAAGCCCTTGCCCCTCAAAAATATTTAGAAAAAGGCCCTTGGACCCCCGCTCGATCCCTAAACCTCTCTGTAACCTATCATTTCATGCGCCAAACGACCCCCGATCGACCTAAAACTTTACCACGCCAATCCTAACATAGTTTTGGCCATGCCATTAGGAAATCGCCCTAAAATATTTCTCCTATCTCCATATCTTAATTGTTTCCAATTCGAGCTCAACGATAAAACTTTTATTTCTTTTTCCTGATTATGTGTTTGTTTGTATGCGTTGTAGATCACGGTGTGAACGTGGGAGAACCCGTCGACGAGCAGTACTGTGAGCAAGCGAACGAGGACCAGTTCCGCGACCCCGAACCCGAAGGACAGTACTTCGATCAGGACCTCCCGGAAGGATTTGAAGACGGCAAGTTCAATCCCGCCCTTTGATGCATGTTTTGTCCTAGTTTTTATAAACACAACCTATTGGCCTGTTTTACAAAATTGCATATGTTTTGCCTGCTGAAAACACAATTGGATAGCCACCCCTTGATTTGTTATAACCATTCCTTGACCACCTAGATTAATGTCTGAATGTGTTTTGTTTGGACGTTAATCGCTGCTAGAACGCTTAGGATCTTATACACAATACAACTTGTTTTATAAAGAAAAGGTGTGCGTGTGTGGGAAGGGAGAAAAGTGGAATTTCGAAAGATGAATTTAGACGGGATGGATGGCATTTCTGTGTGATTTGCCGATGGGTGTGCTCGTGCCTATGTGGCAGAGCAAGGAAGGGCGATATCCATCTTGTCACATTTAAGGACCGAGTTGGTGTGTCATCTCACCTAACTCCACTATCGTGCAAACCACTCGACCGTTGTATGGGCAACGGCTTAGCATAAACCCCACTAGTTAGTCTGATAGCCATCAGGAGAGCTGAGAGCAACGGGTGATCAAGGAGAAGGGATTAGCTCTGTGTGACTTATGCCCCGGTTAAAACCTCTGTGATAGGTCAATGACCCCTAGGTGGATCCTGTGATGGCTAGTCAGGTCTAGCTAAGGTGGGTAATGGCTTTGTTGGGATCTACACCGACACTACGGTGTTCGAGCTGTGGTACCCCGCTTGTGGGTAAAGTTGCACACCTCTGCAGAATTAAAACCTATTCGAATAGCCGTGCCCATGGTACTGGACGAGTTACGGTGTGGTCACATAACTAGTGTTTCTTCTGGGAATGGATGGGTTGGCGTGAGTTGTTTTGGAAGGGCGTCCGGCAGTTGCGCCGTGTGCTACGGCGGATGAGGAGTCCGGTAGCAACTTAAAACTTGGATCATGTGTGGATTAACACTACGTGTTACTTGGTACAAGAAAACTTGCTTTGAAAATCCTTTCTTTCAAATGAACCCCTACATAAAAATTCGCTTTCCGCAAATTAAACCCTAGCCTTATCCTTGATTTACCCTGTGCATTATATTCTGTTTATACCCCCTCCGTGGGTGTGGTTGGACTTGCTGAGTACGTTTGTACTCACCCCATTCTTAATTTTTACAGAGGAAGATCCAGACTTCGTTCCTGACGATGCTGAGTAGGGGTACCGTCCTGCACCCAACCTTGCCTGTGGATTAGGGTCACCCGCAGGAGTTCTGTATGGCGCAAGACTCTGACGACCCCCTCTTCGTAGTTAATATCGTCGTGTGGGTGTTAGTTGTTATTCTCGTGATAGTGGCGCTTCACTGCCTACTTCCACGTAGAGGTGTACGGTGATGTACCATCTGATATAATAAAAGTGTTATCAGCTTTCTGGGACTGATAATGTATCACTTTTAAGTCTTCTCTTTTGAGGGAACGCTTCAGCGGGCGAGGTAGTTAGATGGCGGCTGGAATAATTTGCTCAGGTGAAGTTTTGAATAAAAAGAAGTTATTCCAACTGAGAACAAATCTCCGGTGACTCCCCAGTGGTGAAACTCTCTGTTCGTTAACTCGGTGTGCTTGGTTCGATTCTCACCGACACAATTTTTTTTTGGCAACACAGGCAGGCGGCATTGAAGCCCGCCCTTGAAACAATGTGGTGAAAGTGAACCTGCTGTCCGAACCACACATCGAGCTTATCCATCCCAGCTAGCGCGCCCGCTGCTCCGTCCCGCGCGCCGCCGACGGCGCCACCCTGGCATTTCTGCTCTCCCTTCTCGCCACCCGACACCGACGCCCCCGCCGCCGCTTCCGCCATCGGCGCCGCCCCCCCTCCCCGGTCGAGGTTCCGGATCCTTGAGCATGGCCGGCCATGTCCGTACCACCTTTCATCGGACCGAAGGTTCCGAGGCCGCCGGCTGAGAAGACGAGGCTTTCTCGGTGGCAAATTCGTCGCCAGCTCCGGCCGCCGGTTTGGGCCATCCTGCAGCGGGAATGGAGCCGCTGCAGCTCACCGTGGAGCAGATCTGTCATCAGGCCCATGCCGCAGTCGACGAGCATCCCCGTCGAGTCACTGCGGGCAAGGCCGTCGGGGCTCCCGCGCAGAGGGGTGCTGCCAGAGGTGCCCACCGTAGCTGCTCGCGCAACAACACTTCGGTCAGCGGTGGCGCCGGACAAGCGTGCTCCTACCCGTCGTGTATGGCCTTGCTAGGAGGCGTCAGCCGTGGCCGCGGCGCGTACCCTACGGCCTTGCACGGTCATGGCGGAGCCAGCTATGAGCGGCCTATGCACTCCGTCGGAGGCATCGGCTCTTCCATTCAAGCTCGAGCATGCCTTGGCGCGTCCCCTACGGCCTTGCACGGCCGTGGCGGAGCCAGCTATGGGCGGCCTATGCAGTGCGATGGAGGCGTCAGCTGTTCCATTAATCAAGCTCAAGCATGCCCAGTCGGCCATTGTTGTGCCCCCTCGTACGGTTCCCTTGGTGTACACACCTCCCGTGGCAACAACATGTTGAACATTTGGAGAGGCGGGTGTACAATGTGGCCACCCAGCATGGCTGCAGTGGACGGAGTTGCTGAAGGTGAAGAAGAAGATTATGAAGATGAAGTGGAAGAAGAAGATGATGAAGATGAAGCAGAAGAAGAAGATGCAGGAGTAGACGGCAACGGCAACGACGAGTTGGTAAGCGAAAATGAAATGTTTGCTTACTAAACTTCTTATTTACTGATTACAAGTACACCAATGTGGTCTGTTGAAACTGGTATGCAATGTTTTTTATAACACAATGTGCTATTTCGTATCAATGTGAGTAAGTAATTGATATTTGCCTAATCAAATGGCCTATTAATTCTTTCTTGTGTAATAGAACCGGTTTGACACGCCACATTGGACTAAAATGAACATCTACCACTTTTGTGATCTATGGTTGAGGGAAATGAGGATTGAAAATTGCCCCAATGGTGAAATGTCTCGAGTTGGGTTTCATAATCTTATAGAGAACTACCAGAGACTTGTTGGCTACTATCATTCAGTGCCTCAAATGAGGCGAAGATATTCCAAATGCAAGGACATGTATGTATTTTGGCGCAAAACACTAAATCATACAGGCACTACCATCGGCCCTTTGGGAGAAATTAGAGCACCGTTTGGGTGGTGGATCACGGCGGTAAATTTGTTTATACATGCTTCGGGCTCAATGCATTGGACGCATGATATAGTACTGAACTTGTGTGTTTTTTTGAATTGCAGGGGAAACGAGAGTTTCAGATATTTCAGCACCGCAGTCCTTCGTACATGCAGTTGCTCATTGATATGTTCTCTGGGTTGCCAGTAGATGGATCGAGGTCATATAACCCTTTACATGCATACATGCAAGCTTCGGAAGCAAGAGGTGGCGAATCAGGTGATGTAGAAGGAGGTAATCAGATGATCAACCACATTACCAGTTCCACTCATAAAAGGGGGACCAGTTCTCGCGCAACGGGCAATAGTTCTTCGAAGAGAACCAAGAGTCCTATTGTCAAAGCTGTGATTGACCTCATGGAGAAGGCGGAGACTTGTTCAGAGAAAACAAGAGAGTTTGTGGAGTATAGGGCGCATGCAGAGTTCATGACACAAAGGCAGCTTATATTGGAACGTCAAAACACCATCTTGCGTACACAAAGGGAAGATGCTACAGTCCAGACAGGAGATGGCAGCTAATGAGAAGGCAGAGATTAGACAAGAAATAGAATATTGCATGGAATTGATAAGGGATACAGGTGTTGAGGAAACTTCAGATGAGTTCCTTATGGGATCCGATTTGTTTATCCAGGGCGCAGGCTACAGGACCCTCTTCATGGCCATTAAAACAAATGAAGCTAGACTATCGTGGTTGAGGAAGAAAATAGAAGAAAAGAGCAAAAGCGCTTCATGTGGACATTCTATGTAGACCTGCTGAGTGCAACTTTGTTGTGAAACGTGTAGTTTCAGTTGGGATCATTATGCTTTGTTGTGAAACTCTTAGTTTGCAGTGGTTCTACTTGTATTTGTGCTCATTAGGTCGTGAAACTTTATTTGTCATGTGTATGTGTTGTTAAACTTGTATTTCCCATAATGCTACTTGTTGTTGTGTTGATTATGTCGTCTTGTGCAAATTCTATTTCCCATTATGCTGCATATATGTATGATGATTATGTCTTGTTGTGAGACTTCTATTCCCCATTATGCTTCTTTTATGTGATATTAGCTGTTGAATTTATTTTGAATTGCGATTTGACATTCAACTATTTTTTTTACTATGTCGAAGGTGGATTTTCTATGTGCCGAGGACATGAAGGTGCTTACGAACTTCATTGCAGAGGAGGATGAGCTAGGTGAGCAACAACACATCATTGTTAGCCAGAGAAGGGAGATTATGAAGGAGGCAGAGAAGTGGAGCAACGTAATTGGTCAGGTTGCTTATTCCATCGGTACGCAATACTGTGACTCATTTAGAAGCAGTTGTTATTACAGATTAGCTCCGGAAAGTGGACAATCATGGGTCATGAGAACATTAGACAACGATCTATATTGCTACAACATGTTTAGAATGGGACGCCCTCTGTTTGACAAACTTCATGACTTGCTAGTGCGAGTGTATGGGTTACGGTCAACAAGGAATATGACATCTAAGGAGGCTTTGGGGATGTTTTTTGGACTGTTGGTCCCCCTGAACCAATTCGACAAGTTGAAAATTGTTTTAATCGATCAATGGAGACAATAACCAGGACTTTTAATAAAGTGTTGGAATGCTTGAACAAGCTTGCAAGTGATATCATTAACCCAAAGGATCGTGAATTTAAGATAATGCATCCAAAGCTATATGATAGAAGATTTTACCCTTTCTTTAACAATGCTATTGGAGCCATAGATGGGACACATATACCAGTAGCAGTCCCAATGAATGAAGCTATAGTATATACAAATAAAAATCAGAGGAGGACTCATAATGTTTTGGCCATATGTGACTTTGATATGAGATTCACATTTGTTGCTGCGGGTTGCCCTGGCTCGGCTCATGATTATTTGGTCTTCAAAGATGCACGTAAAAAATATGGAGCCATTTTCCCACATCCACCTCTAGGTATGGAGAAGCTATTTGATATCTCCTTTTCTCTCCTAATTGCTCAATTGTCCAACGCACTTACGAAAAAAAATTCATACAGGGAAGTTTTACTTGGTTGACTTGGGCTATGAAAACGAACCGGGTTATCTTGCACCTTACAGGAGTGCAATGTACACTGAAGACCCGGAAGAAAGAGGTTTGAAAGAAATATTTAACACAAATCATGCTTCGCTCAGAAATGTGGTAGAGCGGTCATTTGGAGTTTTAAAGAACAAGTGGAGGATACTGTTTGACATCCGGAATTATCATCAAACAAAGCAAAGCAAAATAATTGTTGCATGCATGGCACTACATAATTTCATTAGAGATAATGATGTTCATGATCCAGACTTCAGTATGGCCGTGTTTAGTTCCCTTGCAATTTTTTTTCCAAAGGAATCTTACTAATTTAAAGTACTAAATGAAGTCTATTTATAAAACTTTTTGCACAGATGGGTTGTAAATCGCGAGACGAATCTAATGATGCTAATTAATCCATGATTAATCAATAATTAGCGGATGGCTACTGTAGCATCACTGTTGCAAATCATGAATTAAGTAGGCTCCTTAAAATCGTCTCGCGATTTACAACACATCCATACAAAAAGTTTTGTAAATAGACTTCATTTAGTACTCCATACATGTCATGTGTCGAAACATTTGATGTGATGTTTTTTTTGTGTTTACGGGTTTACGGGTCGGATCCAAACATGGCCTATGTGTGATCGTGAAGACATTTACAATCCAGTTGTCCTACCACATAATGGACATGTACGACAATGCAATATTTTAACATCAACAACAATGGGCACATGGAGCAACTGAGGGATTGGATGGCCTTTGGTTTGTTCCTTAGGACTTGAATGTATTCAGTATTTGTGTAACTGTAGTATCACGTACTTTGTAATAATCAAGACTATCCTGTGGAACTACTTTGTAATATATAATCATCACTATCCTGTGGAACGGAATTGGAAATCCCTAAGGGCTAGTTTGGAAGCCCGTAATCCCGCCAGGAACCCGGCCTTTTCCCTGGGCTGGAAGCCCACGTGGAAATCGGCCACGGGCCAAATCATCTCGCCATTTGGAAGCCCACGGAAAGGGTATATCTGACCCTATCCACCAATTTTCCACGGGGCAACCCTCCTGACCTCCGGAGGCCGGGCGTCGCTTCCCCGTCGCTCGCACGCGTCGCGAGGAAAAGCGGTGCCTCCCTCCGCCTCCGCCGTCGCCGCCGCCCCTCCGCGTCCGGGCGCCGCCCCCCTCTGCCCTCCCATCGCTTGCTCTACCTCCGCCGCCCCTCCGCCGCTCGTCTCCCCGTCGGCTGCAACACCACCACCCCCTCGGAGAACTCGATCTACAGTAGCGCCTCCTCCAGCTCGGCCGGCTCCACATCATATTCTTCTTGGGCACATGTGAGTCCCCACCCCCCATCCTGATTGAGTTCCTGTAGATCCTGTCCTTGCTGATCTCCAAGATCCAATTCTTGTAGTTCTTGTAGCAGCCGCATGCGGAACTGAGCATTCATACTATAGCTTGCTCTGGATAGAGATAGAGTTCACAGGTCAGAGGCTAGTGAAGTCACATATAGTTGCTAGATCAGTGGCAATCACTGATTGATCTGTTCTTGGTCATAAGGAAATCGCCCAACGCATTGACTGGATCCATCTCCAAATTGTTTCATATATACAAGCAGTTGTTCTAGGTAACCTATGTGTAAAAGAAATCAAAATTCTATATGGCTATCCTGCCTGAAATCCTGGTGCAACAATACTGGTAGACCTATCCTGCCTGAATGTCTGAAGATGATGTATGCTAAACAATAAACATTATTCATTGTAGCTTGAGAACTGAGATCATGTTGTGAGGATCCTGCTGAATTTTTCTGTGATATCTCTGCAGAGATTCCTATTGTGCTGCCCTGGTCAACCCGACTAAACATTGCAGTAGACGCCGCGAAGGGTTTAGCATTCCTCGACGCAGACAAGACGGTGATCGGTGAGAGTAGGTTAATTTTTGCAATTTCCCGTGTCAGTTTGATAAGCTATGAGCTACTTTAGTGTACAGTTTTAGTTATGTGAGGGTTTCCTATTTCATCATGGCCAACAATCTGCCATTTTTTGCCTAGTTGTTCTTTTTCTTAGGACCATAAAACTTACTGTCTGACACTATGTGATTGTCCTGTAGATTTAAATTCTGCCATTTATCACTGAATTTGACAAGAATGTAAATATCGAACAAATCATGCTATATTGTTTTAATTTTGAAATAATTCACTGTATCAAAAGCAAGACATAATAGAATAATAAATACTCCGCGTAATATTTTCTAGACCTAAAACAGTTAGCACTATTTTACTAATAAATAATATTATATATATACTTGAAAATGATGGCAGACCTTGCTTTGGCCATGGTGGCGGCAGTGCTTTTGGTGCTGGGGCCTGGGGCATGTTCCATGGAGTGATAATTCAGTTAGCCAGCACATTGATTTGATGGTATGGTGCTACAGAATCAGCCCTTGCTCTATTTAATTTAGTCTCTCTGTGGCTAAGTTCTGATAGTTATCCTCCATGAGTTCTGATAATGATTGTTCATCCCTTGTCGAGCAATTATCCTATATCCAATCATTTTTCCAACCAGCTCGCTGAAATGAGAGGTTTCAAGTTTCTTGTCACTGATGGGGAATCCTAGATACTTCATTGGGAATTTACCAAGCCTGCAGTTCAGCATGTTGGCAATTTGTTGCCTCTCAGGTATATTATTCTTTCTATTTTTCTTTTTGATCCGTCATGAGCATATGCAACTACTAACCTTGTGCTAGTTATCAAATCTAGCCTTTTTTTTTGCTTCATGTCCTGCAGCAACTACTAGTAGAGCAACTACTATTTTTCTATACGATGCATTTGATCCAGAGCTAATTTTGTTTCCTTGTAGAGCGCAATGCATAGATTAATCCTTTTGATCTAATTTATATAGTATGTAGTTATGTACTGATTGCCTTTGCCATATCTCCTTTACTACGATATGCCTGTAGCGCCATAGTTTACTACTGTATGCTTGTCTCACCTTTACTACTGGTACACCTTACTTTCCTATGGTAATGGGCTTATCAAATTTGTACTGATCCTTGCTTCATGTCATGCAGCAGATACATCCAATTTTTACCTTTCCTGTGGTAATGGGGGTGTGAAGAAACAAAATGTCAAGTAGTTCACGAACTGATCACAACGTAGAATGCTCATATTTTGTTAGATTTTGGATGTAAAGATGGAGAATTATGATTGTCTGATTTCATAATAAAATATCTATTTGTTGAAGAGACATTTTTTTTAATCTTTCATGATCTTGTGATGATGCTGGTATCGGCCATTATATATGAGATATCGTCTTATTCATATTTTCTATTTTTTTCTCTCTTGATTTTCCTGAATTTTTGAGATATTTCATTATTTTCTAAATTCCCCTTTTTCTAGTTTCCAAATGGAAACAGGGAAGCAAACCCCCAGAAGGGAAGGATCCCAAGGGAAAGGAACATATGGCAAAATCCCCTTTGGGGGGTTGCTCTCCCTGGGTTCCCCTAACCTTGCTCCCGAACTAGACCTAAGTATTGCAATGGTAACTGCCCTAGCATGCATGTCATGTAAAATGAGGGTCGACGATCGGAACCACAGCCGAAGCGTAGAAATTGATTTTTATTTTTGACCGAAGTCAGATGGAGAAACCTCCATCCTATGTTTTTGTTTTTTTAATTATGCAGACTTTAATTCGCTTGCACGGGGAGTCGAACCTAGATCTGCTAGGTGCTAGCGTAGAAATTAATTTGATCATCAATTTTTGTTCCACGGTTGCAATCAAACCCAGCACGATACATTGACAACTTACAGTAAATTAAAATTTTGAAATAAAAAACTTTTCAATGGTGAACACAGCTACTATCATTAATTTTTGGTCTTTTAAGGAGCAATGATCGTTCCTTTTCTTTTCTGTCGGTGGGCTTCGAATTAACCAGAGCGACAGGTTCCGGCCGCTCGCCACTTCGCTTTTCAAAAAAAAAAAAAAATAGGCAGCGGGGCTCGAAACTGCGCGGCCGGGTACGGAACGGGAGACTTTGACCACCGAACTAACTGAGACTTTCGGTTCGAGTGGAAGAAACAATCTATTTATCTCATAAGCAAGGGCGCCCCTGTTAGTGAGTTACACAGGCGGGCGACATGTACATGCCCGCCCGTGTAGTTGGTGCGCCCTATAAGTCCGTTAGAGCTCAAATTTTGCCCAAGTCCCTGGTGCTGCAATTCTTCCGGACACCGTCAGGCTGCTGCCGAAAATTTCCGCCGCCGCCGTGTGCGCGCCGGACCTCCGCCGCTCTCCCCTTCGACGAGTCGCCGCTCCGGCTACGCGGCCTCGACCCGGACGGCCCCTCGCGCGGTGGAACCTCCAGCCGGTAGGTCCTCCGCGCGGCACGGCGGCTCGTCCCCATCGATAACCAGTTGGTCCTCCTCCAGCTGCGCGTCCCGACCTCGGCCGTCCCCTCGTGGTGGTGGTCCTTTGACGACCTGCTACTCCGCATCCGGGTCGCCGCCCCGCCGCCGACCGTCCTCTGGGTCTACACAGCTACCTTGTCGGCGTCGTCGGCGTCCGGGCCTGCCTTCTGCGCCGCCTGAACCCACTGGATGACCGGAAGCCCTCCGCACGGAAAGGTATTACTGGATGACCGGAAGCCCTCCGCACGGAAAGGTATTACTTGGCAAACTGCATTGTGTACATTATATAGTTGGGGTTTGTCGTGGTGTGCAAACCCACAGCCGGGTGGCGTAGTGCACCCGCATAAACCCAGAGGGTGAGTACTCGGGTGTAGTTAGGATTAGCCCAATCTAGATGCAAGAACACGATAAACACAGCAGGTTTAGAGTGGTTCGGGCCGCCGGAGCATAATACCCTACGTTCACTGTGTATTGTATTGCTTGTGCTCTCAAGAGGTTGAGAACGGGATTGTTCGGAGTAAATCTGAGCTTGTGTTGTGAGAGTGTCCCCAGAGTCTCCAGCCAGTCCAGAGAGTCTCTAGCCAGTCCAGAGAGACTTTTGTGTGCAGCGAGCGCCTCCCTTTTATATCTCAAGGGAGGCGCGTACATGGTCGTTGAGTCCCCGACAGGTGGACCCAACGATGTTGTATAATATAGCATACTGTACAGACATTATGGCGTTGCAGGCGACATAGATCTTATTCCTGGATTTTCTTGCTTTGCCTATGGGAATCTTCCGTCCGGCATAGCCATGCCCTGTCTTGTCGAAACGGCGCCAGGGCGTAGCTTGCGGCGTAGTTTGCCGTAGCCTGCCGCGTACCAAACGGCCGTGTAGCTTGCGACGTAGGTGATATGATGAAAAGATGCTATGCCATCGTATCTATTTAATGCGGCAGACGGGCTCTGCGCGGATGCGGCGCATGCGGCTGCACTGTGTACCTCGGTAATATGCGGTCTACAGTGAGGCCTGACAAAAGCTGCCCCGTGTGCCGCAGCGGCAGAGCACGCCTCAACCACCTGCATTGAATGCGGTGGGTGGGCGAGTCTTCCAGTGGAAGACGCGCCCGCGCCTGCGCCTGCGGGACACGTGGCGCCCTCGGACCACGCCCCGGCGTGGCAGGTCCGGGCGGACGCGGGAGGTCCCGGACCCCTATGGGGGGTCCGAGGCTTCGGCTGTTGGCGCGGAGCTTCCCCTCCTCAGGGACACGTGGCGTCACCGGACCCGTTCCCAGAGCAGGGAACGGGTCCGGGGCCGTTGGCCCAGTGAGGCAAGAGCCGGACCCCTGGGGCCCGGCTGCTCCGCCCCTTAGGGCGTAGTTATGGATGACTACGCGAGTTCTGCTTTGCTGCAGTTGGAGTGGGTATCCCTGGTACAGGGTACCGACAGTGGCCCCCGGGCCCACCTCGGGAAAGGCCACGAACCCGCAGGTGGGGCCACTACTGTGATATGGCTCTGCATAACTTGAAGCCTCTAGCGTTAGACTGTGCGTGCTGCAGGAGTCTTGTCCGGCTTTGACCGTCCATCGGGTTCCCTACTGGCCCATCACGACGCAATGGCTCACTGACTCAAGGCCCCCACGCACAATGGTGCGCCTAGTCACGCGTACGTCTCTTGACACAATTGCCGCCGGGGTAAATGGAATTCTTTTCCGCCAGCGCGGTTCCCGAAAGGTCTGACCCTGTCAGCGCTCGTACAGGCGCGTCGGTTCGGCTTCCGCCTCGCTCCACGCACGCATGACGGTTCGTATCCCACCTCTTCACACCTTCGTTTGTTACCCGCCTCTCCTAACAGGCGGGCCTGGGCCCCCTTGTCATGGACTGGGCGGCTAACACCAGGCGTGAGTGTCGCTTGGCTTCCAGCGACGATTCCGGGGTGCGCCGGATGGATCAGGCTTCATATAGGGCCGAACCGCATACCGCGGTTACTTTTCCGCATTCGGCTTCTTCCTTCCCAACCTTTGCGCCCCTTTGCCTTCGAGCCTCCTCGCCCCTTGCTCTTCTGCGCAGATTGTTCCTCGCCTCCACAGCAAGATGGCATCCCTCATTCGTCCCCGTCATTTCCAAACCGAGGCGGAACTGAATGTGGTGCGCCGCCTTCTTGGGTGGAGTCCACAGGAGACTGCCTGGGGAATTCAAGGAGGCTCGGTTCCCCTCGGCGATTTGCGCGCCGGGGAATTTGTGTTGTTTATTTCGCACATTTCCACCGGCGTGGGGCTGCCGATTTCTTCATTCTTCCTGCTGCTGCTGGAGGATTTCGGCCTCCAGCTCCAGCATCTCACGCCCCACTCCATCCTCGTGACGTCAATCTTCGTCCACCTATGCGAGATGTTCGTGGGGGTGTGGCCCTGCGTCATTCTCTTCCGCCACTTCTTCGTCTTGGTGAAGTCTGGGAAGGGCAAGGATGAAGTGGGGGCATACTACTTCCAGACGAGGAACGATCTGCAGACGGCCTACATCCCTAGGCTTACTGGCGGGAAGTTGGAGGATTGGCGCAAGGAGTGGGTGATCGCCACCACCGAAGCCAACGAGCGCCTCGTCATGCCGAGCGAGGGACCCGCCTCCGACCGTCGGTCCAGGAAACAATCACGACTTTACCGGACCTGGCTCCGATGTTCCGGACCCCTCCCTAGCAGTGGGTGAGGCCATTCTGTCATACTCGATCCTTTGAGATATGGAGCTGGACCTGCCGTGTAGGACTTAGGAAACCAACCCTTGAGCTAGAATGAGGTCCGGGCCCCTAATTATCCAGTTCCGGGTACTAGAGCACTCGTTACATGGTGGTGGAGCGTGTAGGCTTTGGGTATGGAACCAGCTAAGCGGCTACACATGACTCCGGACCACCCCAGGAAACAAGCACCCTCTCTCTAGAGCAGGTCCCTAGGGGTCCAGACCCCTCTCCCAGCAGCAAGGGGGTCCGGACCTGTACGGCAGTCCGGCAACTCAATACAGATCTTAGCTGTAGCGACAAGAGTGGAAGTCCGCGCGGGGGTTTGAAAGGGGAAAGCTCGAGAATCGAAATACGAAATAAAAATTTGACACAAAGACAGAACTGGGAGCGAATCTTTCCTTTGTAACTTGATATACATGGCTTGCGCAATGGATGCCAGAGGCCGGATTTATGAGGGCGGACCTCTACCGCTCTAGGCCGCGCGTTAATGCTAGCTGATGGTGCGATGGTTGCCAGAGGCCGGGTTTACGAGGACGGACCCCCACCGCTCTAGACCGCACGCTGATCCTATCTTATTACAAAAGAAGAATTAATTTCCTGCTCTGTCTAAGCGTAAACCTTACGCATATGCTCTATGTTCCATGGGTTTGGTAGCGGCACCCCTTCTTCTGTGGCAAGGCGAACGCATTCGGGCCGGCATACTTTTGTAACCTTGAAGGGACCTTCCCAGCTGGGGGAGAGTTTGTGGAGCCCTGCTCGGTTCAGGATCTGCCTTAGGATGAGGTCCCCAGCCCGGAGCTCCCTACTGTGCACGAACCGTTGATGATAACGCCTGAGCGCCTGGTTGTAGTGTGCATTTCGGATTGCTGCTTGCCACCTTCATTCGTCAACGAAGTCCACATCATCACGCCGCAGTTGTTCTTGCATGGATTCATCAAAAGCCTGGATCCGTGGTGAGCCCAGGTGAATTTCCGGGGGAAGGCATGCTTCAGCCCCGTAGACCAGGAAGAATAGGGTCTCCCCGGTGGCTCGGCTGGGTGTGGTCCAGTTGCCCCATAGCACGCACGGAAGCTCATCAACCCATTTTGCACTATGCTTTTTCAAGCAGTTATAGGTGCGGGTCTTGAGTCCCCTAAGGACCTCTGCATTCGTTCTCTCGACCTGTCCATTGCTGCAGGGATATGCCACGGACGCAAAGCATAGCTGGATGCCGATGTCCTCGCAGTACTCTTGGAAGAGTCTGCTTTTGAATTGGGTCCCGTTGTCCGCGATGATGCGGTTTGGGACGCCAAATCTGCACACAATGGACTTGAGGAATGCGACTGCTGATTTTTTGGTGATGTTCACCACAGGGGTAACCTCCAGCCATTTTGTGAATTTATCAATGGTGACGTAGAGGAACCGGTACCTACCGATGGCCCGGGGGAACGGCCCCAGGATATCCACGCCCCATACGACAAATGGCCATGAGGGCGGGATCATTTGCAGAGCTTGAGCCGGTGTGTGTATTTGCTTTGCATGGAACTGGCATGCTTTGCAGGACCTTACCAGCTCAGCTGCATCCTGGAGTGTTGTTGGCCAGTAAAAGCCATGCCGAAAGGCCTTACCAACAAGCGTGCGAGATGAGGAATGACTTCCACACTCGCCTCCATGGATCTCCGCGAGCAACTCGCGGCCCTCTTCCTGGGAAATGCACCGCATGAGGATACCATTGGCGCCATGGCGGTAGAGATCCCCTTCTACCACCGCATAGCGTTTAGCCAATCGTACTATGCGCTCAGCGGACACATCGTCATCAGAAAGTATATTGTCTTTCAGGTAGTCCCGGATCTCGGAGATCCATGCATCGGGACCTCCCTGAGCAGGTGGGAGTGGCGCTATTAGGTCTCCAGGATCCTCAACAGCACACACAACCCTGGGCGGGCACCACGGATGGAATGCCGCCGGGACCGCTAGCTTCGAGATGCTAGCTTGATCCCCTTCACCCAGTTCGGCAGGCTGGGCGGTAGGTCTCAGCAACCATCTTTCGAAGATGCCCTCAGGCACGAGTGCCCAGGTAGATGCTCTCGCGGAGAGATCATATGCTGCTGAGTTGAATCCGCGGGGAACATGTTGCAGTTCCAAGGCGTCGAAGTCCTTCTCGAGCTTCCTCACGTGAATGAGTTATGCCGCGAGCTGGGGATTGTTGCAGCTGCAATTCCCCTGGACCTGCTTGATGATCAGCTGAGAATCTCCCTTCACCAGGAGCTGCCGGACCCCCAGAGACAAGGCTTCTGTCAGGCCAAAGATCAGAGCTTCGTACTCTGCCATGTTGTTGGTGGCATTGAACTCAAGGTGCACCATGTACTTCAGCTGATCTTCGTTTGGGTCGATGAGGACCACACCAGCTCTAGCCCACTGCTTGCGGACGGACCCGTCGAAGAAGAGTGTCCAGTGGGGCTCGGTGAAGACTGGTGTCTTGACTTCCGGCTCTGGGGGTCTGGCGTTGAGGTCCGGACCCCCAAAATTGCTTGGGGAAGGAGTCCATACTGTTATGAAATCAGCCAGGATTTGGCTTTTGACTGCTTGGCGGGGCTGGAAGTCCAGCTGGAACTCAGCCAACTCTGCTGCCCACTTGGTGATGTTGCCCGTGGCGTTGGAGTTGTGCAGGATCGCTCTCAGCGGATAAGAGGTCACTACGACAACTCTGTGTGCCTAAAAATAGTTGCACAATTTCCTGGACGCAATAAGTATGACATAGATTAGCTTATGCGTCTCAAGATACCTGGCATTTATCTCGTGGAAGACTTCGCTGACATAGTAGACTGGCTTCTGGATGGTCCGGACCCTGGCCACTGGGTCCAGCTCGCCCTTGTCCACCACGTCAGGTCCTTGGGCCCCCAGCGGTTCTGGGTTCCCACTGGTCGAGACTCCTCCGGACCCCCTTGTCCGGGGTACCTTCAGACAGATGAGTGGTTGCCGGACCCCCATGTCCGTGGTCCGGCTCACCATCCTTGGCCGGGGAGACCCTGGTGTCTCCCTGGCGAGATTGCTCCGTCCTCTCGGCCACCAGCACCATGCTGACCACCTCTGCAGATGCAGCAAGATACAAAAACAACGTCTCACCTGGCTCTGGAGCCACCAATACTGGCAGTGAGGTGAGGTGAGGTGCTGCTTCAGTTCCTGGAAGGCTTGTTCAGCCTCTTCAGTCCAAGTGAATGGACCAGACCCCCTCAATAGCTTGAAGAAGGAGAGGGCCCTCTCAGCCAGCCTCGAAATGAAGCGGCTAAGAGCGGCCAGAGATCCAGTAAGCTTCTGGACGTCCTTGATGCGGCCAGGAGGCCTCATCGCCTCGATCGCCTTGATCTTGGCTGGGTTTGCCTCGATGTGAGACCAGGAAACCCAGCAGCTTCCCGCTGAGACGCCAAAAACGCACTTCTCGGGATTCAGCTTCGTGCGCGTGGCGCGCAGTCGGTCGCAGACGAGGGATAGGTCCTCAACTAGTGTTGATACTACCTTAGTCTTGACTACAATGTCATCGACATATACCTCAACTATATCTCTAATTAAATTACAGAAACTTTTGTTCATAGCTCGCACAAACGTGGGTAAGGCATTCCGCAGACCATATGGCATGACAATATAGCAATAAAGTCCATCCACTGTTACAAAAGCAGTATGTTTCCTATCCTCTCTAGACATCTGAATCTGGTGGAAACCAGAGTATGCATCTAGGAAAGACAAAAGATCACACCCGGAGGTGGAGTCCACAATCTGATCGATACGTGGAAGAGGATAGGGGTCTCTAGGACATGCCTTGTTGAGGCTGGTGTAGTCGATGCACATCCGAAGCTTCCCGTTGGCCTTTGGGACGACGACCGGGTTGGCCAACCACTCGGGGTGGTGGACCTCCTCGATGAAGCCAGCGTGTAGCAGCTTGCGGACTTCTTCACGGATGAAGTTCTGCCGCTCCACGGACTGCTTCCGAGGTTTCAGGCGTACCGGCGTGGCATCGGGGTAGATGCTCAGATGGTGCTCGATCACTTCCCTGGGGATCCCGGGCATCTGTGACGGTTCCCAGGCGAACACGTCCACATTTGCCCGGAGGAAAGTGATGAGCGCGTCTTCCTATTTCTCCTCCAGGTTTCCCGCGATGCAGGTGGTCCTGGAGGAGTCAGCTCCGATCTGCACGGTCTTCACGGGAACATTGTCCGGGTCGGACGGTTGAACCTTATGTGCCCTGGCAGGCACCTTGGCTCGCGAGGTGGATGGGTCCTCCTCGGAACGTGCAGCCTCTTCCGCCAGAGCATGAAGTTTCTCAACTGCGGCGACAGCAGCGGTGCGGTCTCCCCGCACGGTGAGGACACCAGCAGGGGAAGGCATCTTCAGGACCAAATACCCGTAATGGGCAATGGCCATGAAGCGGTAGAGAGCCGGCCTGCCAACGATGGCATTGAACAGGAGGTTCACCTCCGCAACATCGAACTGGACGCTCTCTGTGCGGAAGTTCTCCTCGGTCCCGGACGTGACCGGCAGAGTGATGCTCCCCAGAGGGAACACCGGATCTGGGCCCACTCCGGAGAATGGGCGAGAGGGAGTCAGCTTGGACTCCGGGATCTGCAGCTGCTTGAATGCTGCATAGCTGATGACGTTGAGGTCAGCCCCTCCGTCAATCAGGATGTGATAGAGCCTGATGTTGGCTATGACAGGGGCGGTGACTAGAGGTAGTACACCAGCCCCGGCCATGTTCTCCGGGCAGTCAGATGGCCCGAAAGAGATGGTGGTGTTCCTCCACCTGTGGTGCGGTGCCGCCTTCGGGACCCCCGGCTTCGCCGAAAGGACCTCTCGGCGAAGGGTCTTCACGTCCCGCCGGGAGACAAGCTCCCAGCTTCCGCCATACATTACGTACAGCTTCTTGCGGCGCTCCTCATTGTCAGAGTCGGAGTTGTCGTGGCTGTAAACGCCCTTCAGCTCCCGAGCGGGGGATTGGTACCCCAGCTCCTTCTCCCCGGTAGCAGCCTCACTGTCAGAGGCTTTCTCCTTGCCAGACCTCTGGCGAGAAGGGGATGAGCCGTCCTTGGAGGCCTGCTCACTCCGCCCACTGACCCGCTTCGCGAGTTTCTGGATCTCGCGGCAGTCAGCGGCGCTGTGGCGAGCGGTGGGATGAACTGGGCATGAACCTCCGTTGCCACCTTGCGGGTACAGACGCTTGCCATGCGCATTCTGGCCCCCAGCCGCTGCCGCAGCAGCTGGTGCCGTTGCTGTAGCGACTGGACCGGCGGCTTGAGGCTCCCCGCGACCCCGGTTCTTGTTCTTCTTTTTCTTGCCGCCGCTCTGGACGGTAGCTCCGGAGACACCAGCCTTGGCGTCTCCGTCTTGGGGGGGGGGGGGGGGCAGAGTGCCATGCGCGGCCCTCAGCGGCCCCGGCACACTTGTCAGCTAGGGAGAAAAGCGTGGTAACGCCTTCCACCTCATGCGTCGCCAGTTTCTCGAGCATCTTCTCATCACGTACCCCCTGACGGAAAGTAGTAATGATAGATGCGTCAGAGATACGAGGAATGGTACCCCGTACCTTGGTGAAGCGCGAGATGAATGCCCGAATCGTCTCTCCGGGCTTCGGCCTCACGGCGTGGAGGTGGGCTTCCACACCATGCTGCTGGTACGTATTGGCGAAGTTCGCAGTGAATCTCGCACAGAGCTCCTCCCAGGACTGAATCGTCCCAGGAGTGAGGTTCATGAGTCAAGTCCGGGCTGGCCCAGTCAAGGCTACATAAAACTAGCTCGCTATAACAGCGTCGTTGCCACCAACTGCTGTGATGGCGGTAACGTACACCTGTAGGAATTCCGATGGATTAGTGGTACCGTCGTACTTCTCCGGCAGGTGCGGGCGGAACTTGGACAGCCATGCCACCGCGCGGAGGTGGTCCGCCAGCGCAGCACAACCCACCCTAGCCACCGGGGTGCCCGCCTGTATCCGGGCATTTCCTGGAGGCTTGGGTGCCGCTGCATCCAAGTCGGCGTTGAGGTTGCGGTCCTCGATGTTGAGGCGGCATTCTCACGCCCTTTCCATGGAGATGCGGGTGTCCTCACCCGCACGATTGCGGTTGAGCTCCGCCCACAGGTCTTCTGTTCGCGCAGCCCTCACCGTGGGGGAGCGCACGGACGCCGACGCACCACCCTGGCGCTGGTGGTAGGGTATCACCGCATTGCCAGGCGGAGGTCATTGCCCAGTCCTTGCAGAACTGGGGGAGGCTTGAGCCAGATGGAGGAGACGGTCAACGTCGTCCCGTCACTGCCTCAGGACGTCTGGTGAGGCTGCAGCAGCCGGAGGGTTGCGGAGCAACTCCCTAGCTGCCGCCAGTGCTCCGCCGCTCGCAGCTTGTGAGGGGGCCCTTGACGGGCGCCCTGACTCTCGACAACGTGCAGCGCGCGCCGCTGCCGACGGTGGCTGCTCCACGGGTACGGTCGCCTCTGGCGCAGGAAGGCGAGAGGCGCGTGGCGCGGATGATGCCACACCCTTCGTCATCTCCACGTCGTCATCATGGTGGGAGTGCTCAACCACCCGAACCATGGAGATGAGCAAGAGATGAGCTAAAACTAGCTAAAAGCCCCTACCTGGCTCGCCAGATGTCGTGGTGTGCAAACGCACAGCCAGGTGGCGTAGTGCACCCGGCTAAACCCAGAGGGTGAGTACTCGGGGGTAGCTAGGATTAGCCCAATCTAGATGCAAGAACATGATGAACACAGCAGGTTTAGAGTAGTTCGGGTCGTCGGAGCGTAATACCCTACGTCCACTGTGTGGTGTATTGCTTGTGCTCTCAAGAGGTTGAGAACGGGATTATTCGGAGTGAATCCGAGCTTGTGTTGTGAGAGTGTCCCCAGAGTCTCCAACTAGTCCAGAGAGACTCCAGCCAGTCCAGAGAGACTTTTGTGTGCAGCGAGCGCCTCCCTTTTATATCTCAAGGGAGGCGCGTACATGGCCGTTGAGTCCCCGACAGGTGGGCCCAATGATGTTGTATAATATAGCATACTGTACAGACATTATGGTGTTGCAGGCGACATAGATCTTATTCCTGGATTTCCTTGATTTGCCCATGGGAATCTTCCGTCCGGCATAGCCATGCCATGTCTTGTCGAAACGGCGCCAGGGCGTAGCTTGCGGCGTAGTTTGCCGTAGCCTACCGCGTAGCCAAACGGCCATGTAGCTTGCAACGTAGGTGATATGATGAAAAGATGCTGTGCCATCGTATCTATTTAATGCGGCAGACGGGCTCTGCGCGGATGCGGCTGCACCGTGTACCTCGGTAATATGCGGTCTACAGTGAGGCCTGACAAAAGCTGCCCCGCGTGCCGCAGCGGCAGAGCACGCCTCAACCACCCGCATTGAATGCGGTGGGTGGGCGAGTCTTCCAGCGGAAGACTCGCGCCCGCGCCTGCGCCTGCGGGACACGTGGCGCCCCCGGACCCCGCCCCGGTGGTATATTGGTTCTACGCGTGTGAGAGGTCCGGGCAGACGCGGGGAGGTCCTGGACCCCTATGGGGGAGTCCGAGCCTTCGGCTGTTGGCGCGGAGCTTCCCCTCCTTAGGGACACGTGGCGTCACCGGACCCGTTCCCAGAGCGGGGAACGGGTCCGGGGCCGTTGGCCCGGTGAGGCAATAGCCGGACCCCTAGGGCCCGGCTGCTCCGCCCGCGTAGTTATGGATGACTACGCGAGTCTTGCTTTGCTGCAGTAGGAGTGGGTATCCCTGCTACAAAGTAGCGATAGGGTTGTTCCAATTTATGAAATCGAGGTGATCTTCTCTTGATTGGATCATTCAAATGTTGGATTGAAAACATTTTAGAGCCAAAGAGGAACAAAAATTCCTAACAGGTCAGCAGGTGGCTTTCAGAGCCAAAGAGAGGAACAAATATTCCTAACGGCTACTGGCTTTCAGAGCCAAAGAGACCGCTCCTTCCTTTCTAACTGATCCCCAAAAGCTTCCATTACTCATTGGCTCCAAGCTTGTTTTGGCTCTAACTATATTTATCTTCATTTCTGACAACAAATCCCCATCCTCCATTGCCGGTGTTTTGATGGAATGAGGCGTCACAATTTAGCTTGAGGAAATCATGTGGTGGCTGCCACTTGGGTAGCTGCATTGATGTTGTGGATTTGTTTTTGTTTTGAGTGTTATCCCACCGCATAATATGGTATGGTACAGAGGTGCATATTTCAGTGGCTGTTGCCATTTTTGTACCTGCATTAGCTTTATTTCTTGCTGAACACCACTGCCATAGAAAAATTAGTATCCTCTGTTGCACCGATTGCTCCATCTTAAGGATCAGGCTGATAACTTCAGAAACTGACATGCAGCATGCCAGCAGTTCTATTTGGTTGGAGCTGGAAGCAGTGCTATTTGGAAATGTGTCGTGGGATTTCTAGGGTACCCACAGCCGGGTGGCGGAACGCACCCGCCTATTCCCAGAGAGGGAGTGCTCGGGAAGGTACTAGGCGGTTGTGCTGATCTAGCTCTGAGATAAGCACACAAGAACACACGATCTAGAGTGGTTCGGGCCGCCGGAGCGTAATACCCTACGTCCATTGGGAGAAGTTTTGATCTTTGTTGAATCTATCCTCTGCCGGGCCTTGGCTCTCACCCAGCCTGAGTTTCCTTCTAGCGGGCGCCCCCTTTTATAGACCAAGGGGGCGGATACATAGGACGTTGGGGCCCCGACAAGTGGGCCCAACGTGACTGCGCAGCATACTGCGCAGAGTATTTAGATGGGTACAGTGGTTACGAATCTTTCCTCCGATACGCTCCCACGCCCTGCTAGCGCTACAGTGGTCTTCTCTTGTCCCGTCACCAAGGTGTCCGTTGGGGGAGCGTAGCTTGCGGCGTAGCCTGTGGAGGCTATTATGTAGGCGTCATAATGGGTGAAGCCGAGCCATCGTATCCATCTGTTATGGCAGACTTGGCAAGCGCGGCGTGGGCGGCGCCAGCAGCTCCACTATCTTGGTAATACGCGATCAATAGTGTCCCCTGGTCAAAGTATCGCCTCGGCTTCTGCTACATCAATGCGGACGTTCCCCTGTCGTAATGAATGCAGTGGTGGGTGAGGCTTAGTATGGAGACCAAGCGGCCTTGTACATGTGTCCGTGCTTGTAGACACGTGTCGGCTCCGGACCACCCCGAGGCATGGCGTCGATTTCTTCCCTTAGCGAGGGGTCCGGTTACCATACTGGGGGTCCGGGACCCCATGAGGGGTCCGGGACTTCCGCGGGGGTCCGGACCCCTCGGGAGGTCCGGAGCCCCGGCTGTTCGGGCTGCCCGCCTCTTCCGGGACACGCGTCGTTCCAGGATCTTTCCTAGTCGTGAGGCAGGCCCGGAACCGTTGCCGAGAGATCAGGACTCCGGACCACAGGGGTCCGGCTGTTTGGTCGTAGTCATGGATAACTACAAGGCCCTTGCCTGGATACAGCAAGAAGGGGTACCCCAGTCCTGGGGTACCGACAGTGGCCCCCGGGCCCACCTCGGGAGAGGTACGAACCCGCGGGTGGGGCCACTATCGTGATGTGTTTCTACGCAACTTGATTACGTTGGTGTGTTCATACAAAGAGCGGGTGCTCCGGACCCCTGAGGCCGGTACACCGGTTGCCAGGTCCAGGCTCTAGAGTGCTCTCCACAGGGCGACGAAGGTGTAGGCTTAGGGTGCGGAACCAAGCTAAGCGGCTACACTGACCTCGGATCGCTCAGGGAGCAAGCACCACTTCCCGGACCTGGCTCTAGGCGACCGTGGCAATCGGTCTCCGCCGGAGCGGGCCACCGGAGTGGACTTGAGGCGACCGTGGCGAGCGGTCTCCGCCGGAGCGGGCCACCGGAGTGGACTTGAGGCGACCGTGGCGAGCGGTCTCCGCCGGAGTGGGCCACCGGAGTGGACTTGAGGCGACCGTGGCGAGCGGTCTCCGCCGGAGCGGGCCACCGGAGTGGACTTGAGGCGACCGTGGCGAGCGGTCTCCGCCGGAGCGGGCCACTGGAGTGGACTTGATGCGACCGTGGCAAGCGGTCTCCGCCGGAGCGGGCCACCGGAGTGGACTTGAGACGACCGTGGCGAGCGGTCTCCACCAGAGCGGGCCACCGGAGTGGACTTGGGTCGTTGCTGACGATCCGATGAAATATACCACCGGATCTGAGTAGTAAGGTGCGAGAAACCAAGCCTTATACTAGAAGGGAGCTCGGGACCTTTAAAGACAGCAGTTCTCGGATACTAGAGTACTTGTAACAGGGTAGTGAAGTACGTAAACTTAGGGTACATTACCAGGCTAAGCTACGCGGAGCTTCTCTACCCCAGGATACGGGTACTACTTCTCCGGACCAGGTCCTTAGGGGTTCGAGCTGCCTTCCAGCTTGAAGGGGTGTCTCCACCTGGCCACAAGCCAGCAACTTATCTTGAATTGTTAGCAATAATAGGAAGATTCCGTTTCAGTGGAAAGAATAGCTTAACCAAGGCGAATAAATGTAATCAATGGTGGTGCTTAGATAAAACTGAGAAAGAAAATCTCCTTTATTATTGTGGTTGTCACGGTATACATCAGAGGTCGGGATTACGAGGTCGGACCTCTACCGCTCCGGACCGTAGCTTGCCTGTTTGTGCGATAGGGCCAGAGGCCGGGTTTACAAGGTCGGACCTTGACCGCTCTGGACTCACACATAGGCGCCACGCTATTACAAAGGAGGAATTTTCTTTCCCTTAGGAGCAACCTATGGCTGCATGCTATACAGCGTGTTCTTCTCCGGTTGGAGGTGGCACGGCCACTCCTAAATTCTTCATAGTCGTCGGAGGCGAAGGCGTTCTAGATGTGCCTGAACTGCATCATCCAGCATCACCTCGGGAGCCCGGGGGGCCACTCCTTGCCTAAGAGCTGTCATATGCTTAGGTAGCATGAGACAAATTCTTTGGCTTTGAATGGGAGAGGCCCCCTGCCGCCGCCGTCATCTGCCGATGGAAGCCAGACGCCCTTGCGCAGCAGAAGGACCGGTGCGAAGCGCGGAGAGGTGCGGTCGTTCGCCGGCTTGTCCTTGGTGCTAGCGCCAGGGGCCCCCGCGCCTGGCGGCGGGGCCTTGTCTGCAGCAGCACCAAGCTACGCTGAGGCGAATCTCCGGTGCTGGCGACGGCAGGACGACACGGCCAACTTCCTCCGGGATGGCCGTCGGCTCCGGGCTCCATGTTGAGAGAAAGCCTTGAGCCGACGCCATGCCGCCGGAGAGGAAGCATGGCCGTTGCTTGAGAGAAAACCTTGAGCCGACACTGGGATGGCGCGGGGCGGCACGCAACAGGCGTCGCCCCCGCACACCACCGTGCCGGCTCTGAGGCGTCGCAGTGGCGACGCACAGCAGGCGCCGCTGCTGTGCACCATCGCACCGAGGGCGCTGGTGCCACAGCGTAGTAACATGCGGCGTAGGTGCCACCATGCCTCTCTTCATCTTCTCGTTCGTCGTTGCAGAGGATGAACACGGCCCCAGAAGCCTGAAGATCCAGCCAGCACCTGATCCCTCCCCACGGACGGCGCCAAATGTCGTGGGATTTCTAGGGTACTCACAGCCGGGTGGCGGAACGCACCCGCCTATTCCCAGAGAGGGAGTGCTCGGGAAGGTACTAGGCGGTTGGGCTGATCTAGCTCTGAGATAAGCACACAAGAACACACGATCTAGAGTGGTTCGGGCCGCCGGAGCGTAATACCCTACGTCCACTGGGAGAAGTTTTGATCTTTGTTGAATCTATCATCTGCCGGGCCTTGGCTCTCACCCAGCCTGAGTTTCCTTCTAGCGGGCGCCCCGTTTTATAGACCAAGGGGGCGGATACATAGGACGTTGGGCCCCCGACAAGTGGGCCCAACGTGACTGCGCAGCATACTGCACAGAGTATTTAGATGGGTACAGTGGTTACGAATCTTTCCTCCGATACGCTCCCATGCCCTGCTAGCGCTACAGTGGTCTTCTCTTGTCCCGTCACCAAGGTGTCCGTTGGGGGAGCGTAGCTTGCGGCGTAGCCTGTGGAGGCTATTATGTAGGCGTCATAATGGATGAAGCCGAGCCGTCGTATCCATCTGTTATGGCAGACTTGGCAGGCGCGGCGTGGGCGGCGCCAGCAGCTCCACTATCTTGGTAATACGCGATCAATAGTGTCCCTGGTCAAAGTATCGCCTCGGCTTCTGCTACATCAATGCAAACGTTCCCCTGTCGTAATGAATGAAGTGGTGGGTGAGGCTTAGTATGGAGACCAAGCGGCCTTGTACATGTGTCCGTGCTTGTAGACACGTGTCGGCTCCGGACCACCCCGAGGCATGGCGTCGACTTCTTCCCTTAGCGAGGGGTCCGGTTACCATACTGGGGGTCCGGGACTCCATGAGGGGTCCGGGACTTCCGCGGGGGTCTGGACCCCTCGGGAGGTCCGGAGCCCCGGCTGTTCGGGCTGCCCGCCTCTTCCGGGACACGCGTCGTTCCAGGATCTTTCCCAGTCGTGAGGCAGGCCCGGAACCGTTGCCGAGAGATCAGAACTCCGGACCACAAGGGTCCGGCTGTTTGGTCGTAGTCATGGATAACTACAAGGCCCTTGCCTGGATACAGCAAGAAGGGGTACCCCAGTCCTGGGGTACCGACATAATGATTTTCAGATATGCTATTTCTTGCTTGGAGATTCTACAACTTCAGAAGTTGTTACATGCACATTGAAAAAAAAATCTTCTACAGATTATAATCACTGCTTTAAAGTTTCAATACAAACAGTTGCATGCCTCGAAGCCTAGAGTAATTAAAACCTGTCAACCTTCAAAAACTGTTTTGCTGTGTTGTATGTGACTTCCAAACATTACAATTACCATATGCAACATCGTCTATTCCAACAATCACAAGAGTTTTTTTTCCTTTTTCCCCCTAACAAAAGGCTATGTTGTTGTTTTCCCCCACTCTCTAACAACGATGCAGCTTCCAACAACACAACTGAAAGACAGTAGGAATATACCTTATTGTATGTTTAGCAATTTATTATCTTTATAGACAAGAGGGCAGTTACTGTCATTACTTCTTGCTGCTATGATCTCTTCCATATCAATGTTGTGAATGATGATATTGTGCTAATTAATATGACACCAATTTATTTTTCTATCGTTGAAGATGATATCTTTTGGGGTAAATTATATATGACAAGGGACTTTAAACGGTATAGATCTTACTAAAACACAATTTTATTTTTGGCTTTCAGTTAATTGCGATGGACGAACAATGTGTTATGACCGAGGGTGAACTGGACATGGATTTCGTTATGGCTACCGAATCAGGGGACGCAGATGTCACGGCCCAAGGTGGGGTACCTGCTTGGGACCCGTCACAACCTCTACCATCGGCCAGTGACGGTTCCGAATCGGAGGCTACGTCGTACGATGCTCCAAGCGATCCATGTCCGCAAGTAGCAACGACTGAGCGACAACTCACCGAACAACATGACAATGATTATGTTGTGCCGGAAGAGGTGGTAATACACACACACACACACACAATAATAAAGAGATATATGTAGAAATATTGTTACTAATATATTCCATTCTCTCTTTCCAGAACCAGAGGAGAAAACGAAGACGAAGAGCTTGGCGTGCAATTGTAGAAGAGGTGCATCCAGAACCGGGCCATGTTGCAACAACCCATCGAGAAAAAAGGAGGAAAGGCGAGCACGGGCGGAACAAGATGCCCGATGGACAATATACAATTGACGATGTCAACGGGAAAGGCGAGCCAACTGGACCAAAAGAGTCAATCTCGAAATTCCGCACAGCCTGTGGGTACCTTGTAAGGGAGCATGTGCCTCTCACCACATTGAGCTGGCCTGAGGTCTCGGACAGCCTTAAGGATAGGCTATGTGCAGATCTTTCGAGATGCATCATTTTCCCCCAAGACAGATTGGACATCGCTAAAAAGAATGCATTAAGCGTAATGGGCAAGTGTTGGAGGAATTGGAAGTCAGAAATGAACACAAAATATGTGCAAAAGGGACTGACTCCATTCAAGACTTTTGGAAGGATCTCACAGGCGGAATGGGATCTATTTGTCGCACAGAAGAAGCCATAGACAAGCATGAGGCATATTCTGAGCTGGCGAAGAAGAACATTTACCCACATCACCTCGGAACGGGAGGATACATTGGAAAGGCACCTAAGTGGAGGGAGGAGGAAGCAGAGAGGAGAGCAAAGGGGATAGCACATCCCTTGGACAGATGCAACGACCGTACTCGCAACTGGGTGCTGGGCAGGAAACCGAAGGTGGTTGATGGAAAAATGGTGTTTCCAGAACCACAGACCGCTGAGGCTGTTGAAAAGATACAAGAGGTGGTTCGGAAGGAGGTGTCTGGGGAGTTCACGCCGAATAGGGAGGTGGACGAACTCAGTGTTGGCTTAGGCAACAAGGAGCACCGAGGCCGTGTACGAGGGATCTCCAGCAAAATGAGCTGGTTAGTAGGCTGGCCCGAGGCCCAGCCTTCCTCGTCCTCATTCGCGCCAGATCTGGCCGTCGTCTCCCCTGCCGTTGTCGCCGCGGGGGGCTCTCCATCTACGGCCGCCGTCGCGGCCGGCTCCGCAGCCTCCTCTTCCGCCGCCGCATCCGCCCGTTGCAGATCCGGTCATCTCCGCCGGTGGTCTTCATCCGCGCGGGCGCCGTCCGTCGCGTCCCCGTCCGCGCCGTCATTCTTATCTCTGCCGGTCGCGGAGCCGGCCGTCTGCCCGACGCGGCGGCCTCCGCCATCGCGGATCCGCCTATTGCGGAGCCGCCGGCCGCCTGTCCGCGCTGTCTGCGTCCGGCACGCGCTGTCTGCGCGCCCGTCGCAGACTTCCATCCGCGGGCCCGACCGCCCGTCGCGGACGTCGATGCGGTCGCCCGCCCGTCCACCCCTCAGCGGCTCTTCATCGCCCATTGCTGCGCTGCCTCGATTCGTCGCTGCCGTCATCCACCCGTCCGTCGCGGAGTCGCCGTCCACTCACCTCGTCGCCGTCCGTGGTCCTCCGCCCGTCGGGAGGAGCCGTGCATCTGCGGCTCGTGGTCGCCTGGCTCCTCTTCGCTCGTGCGTCTTCTCCATGGCCTCCGCTGCCTTCTGCAGCCTGTGGTTTGTGCTTGGATAAATTTGCTGCAGCTATGGGCCGTATCACAGCAGCTAAGGGCCTCCTCTGCTCTTTTTTTTCCTCCATCATTTTTATCGCTGCTATTGCTGCTGCCTGCTAGTATCCTTGTTTGTCTTTGCTTCTGTCGAGTCCATCCAAGTCTGCTGCTAGAGTGTCTTTTGCTTTTGCTGCATCTACATCATGTCAATCCAAGTCCAATTGCTCACATATAGTTCATCGATGCCGTGCGTGTCCACATATTCAAGTTGTCAGTCAGCCATCTTTGTTTTATGGTTAGCTGAGTCCCGTCGATTTACCTAATCTCATCATCATTATTGTGGTGCGACAATGCCCTCTTGGTCTCTTTCGGAGCCGTCTTGCTCCACGTCATGATCAATGGCCGTCTATTTGTCGTCATCACCTTCCTGTCTCACCACTTGCCGTCTTGTGGTGGTACTTTCTATCTTTGGCTGGTTTGGCACATCTCACTGTTCTTGTCGTATTCAAAGTCTCCAAAGCAAGACTCATGTTTGAGGAGTCGACGTACTGGTTTGTGAAGACTCGGGCTATTCGCTGAAGTACGGTAGTGAAGGCGACACCCTCTTGTGGAGGAGATCCTTTTCTACATCGACATGTTCCAAGAGTTGCACGCTTCGACGATATCAAGATTTTAGACTTGGATGTATCTTTTTCTTGTTTCTTTTTAGTCTAGTGCTTAGTTCACTCTCCAAATGCAACGTCATTGCATTCACATTGTATTTGAGTGGGGGTGTTAAGGGTATTATAGTCATAGCACCTAGTCTAGGGTTTGGGGGTATCCTCTTGTATTGTATATATATAGTCCAAAGGGCCTCTACCAATACACACAGTTCACTCTCTCTTTCATTCGTAACAACCACGAAGCAACTGGGTCCATTGTATGAATACCCCCTCTTTAAGGCGACAGAACAGCAGCTATATATGATGAACCCTCAATGGGCTGATGATGCAATCCCCAAGAATTACAAGTTCGGACAACCATTTGTCACATGGAAAGAGTTCAATGAATGAACTCCCTTGGGAAATGAGGAGGTGGCACATTTGGTACATGGAGGCGTGCCAAAGAGGAGTTGATAGTGTTCAAGCTTCCATCGGTGCGGAAATTCCAGAGTTGGGTGGTCCCACCAAATGCATTATTGACTTCAGTGACATGCACGCCCTGTACCGTCTCGAAAGAATGGATACCCAACTAATAGTAGTGTGGATTCTGTAAGTGTCTTTCATAAGCCTAATTAAAGAAATATCTTTGTTTCTCGTGCATACTAATAAATTCTACATCATGTTCCAGAATGCAGATCAAGGATGCGAAGACTTACAAGGACAACACTAAATACCTTAACCCCATATATATATCACAGGCTGAACATTGTAGGCCAAAATTTGATCTCAAAAGCAAAGCCTACCAAGACCGGACACCTGCACAGACAGAAGTGGTCTGAGAAGTGCAAAAAGGTGGCTGACTACATCGGAGATGTGATTGACACGAAATTGGGACTCAACAATTATGGCTCCATACTGCTTTGAGTAAGTTTCACGGTCTTCTTTTTACGATTCCAAAGTAGTACCAATTATCTAATTCCTTTTGTATTCTGATGCAGTGACCACTTTGTTTGCTTCGTGATCATTCCCAAAGAAGGAACTGTTTACCTCCTTGACCCAAGAAAACATGATCATAAAGCCCAGCTCAAAGAGTTCGCAGATATTATTCAAAGGTATGGAAATCTTGTGCCGCGAAATTGTGTTCTCTTGCACCGCACATTTCCTTATATCCACACACACACACACACGTGTATATGTAGCTTTGCTTGGCCAATTTTAGGGCCCCCTTGGTAGTTTCAGCTGAGGACATATATGGCCTCGTACGTTAAGGAAGCATGGTACGTACAAGCAGTGAATATAGTACTAAATAAATAAAGTAGTACTGGTGACCATGCTACAGAGCTATCTGCCTGGAGGTGAAAATAAATTAAGGAGACAAATGTTCATGGGGACAGTTCGCCGACGACGGTCAACACTGTGGCGGTGAGGTCCAGGACGTACGGACACAGGCCCCATGGCAGATAGCCTGTGATCGGTGATCGCTATGATAGATGACAGTAGCCCTGCCCCAGTGCCCCGGGACGCGATGGTACTTCGTTCCTGCACTTGATCGGACTCGATCCATCTGACGCAGGCATCCAACAGTACGTACGGTGCACATATGTCTGGACCGGATTCGATCAGTGATGAAGCAAATAAATAATGCACGCATGCAGTCACTAACTGATGCTGGCTAAGAGCGAGAAAAGATAACACTAGTCCGGCCGGCGAGATCAATCAGCGGAATCTCAAGGACGGCTACGGTGTGGATGGGCTATTCACAGACTGGTCATCTTATAATTATAGTACATGTGAAGGATCGTCCTTAATTGATCGACGCCTCCATATACAGTATGTGATGAGCTTATTATATATGACACGGGAGTGATAACGTCGAGCTTATTATTATTACTTTATTAGTCATCGTACTAACGATGGCGATGTGCTGCTGAGGTGCCGACACAGACGGTGATATCTGTCCGGCAACCCCTTGCCCCCGGTGATCACCAGAACACACACCAACACCTGGAACGCACGCCAACACAGACACAGGGAGAATGGTGCCGCAACTTCGCGACGTTTTATGACTCAATTACTGAATATATATGAAAGATTACAGTGGCTTGATGCCACGACCCTGCTATCTTCACGCTCCACTACTGCCGTGCCATCCCACGGTTAGAGCATGCCGATTGCCACGGACGAGAAAGTCGCGAGAAGATCCCCCACTACGGCTACGAACAAAAAAAAAAGACCACTGCACGAACAAGGCATGCATCTGGCCGTTACATGACGCGCTCAACTGGACGAGCTCTTATTCAGCTAACTGAAAAAACAAACTAGAGAAGCTAGGATCATAGCCGAGCCTGGGTTATCTAACAATATCTTAGACCGAGCTGTCTGAACGCGGGCCAAGGGCTTCGTTCAGGCTGCGGCCAAGGGCCTCAGAGCTCAGTTCACACCAATGCTTCCCAGCAGTGATTATTCTAGCTCCGGCCGGAGGAAGATATTATATTGCATATCAAAAATAATGAACCCTGAAGCATTGGGTGTGAACTTTCAAGCCCTGAATCCCTGATCAGGTTCTAACCTCATCCCATCCACTCTCACCAATCAGGGCGCAACTAACCGAGCTAATCTCGATCAGGCCGGGCTCAAGGCCGCCTGTCTTACTGTGTAACTATTTGAGGTTTCTTTTGGAGCCTTAATCATTGCAATGCGCACAAGAACTGATAAAAGAAAGACAAATGTCAGAAATTCTCGGAAAAATAAATAAAAACACACGGCCTGCCAATCTGGCAGACTCTAATTATCATTAACAACTACTGTTGGATTTATTCCATTTCCTAAAAATTATCCATATTTGCCGTTATAATAAATAGTCTAAAGTAACACCTAATTCTGTATAAATTAATTATCCGTTCCTACCATTTCAATAAACAATTTAAAAAGTAGCCCCTAAATCTTCATCTAATTACCCAACTATGTCGTTATAAAAACAATCTAAGCTTATTCTAAATCACTCACCTCTCCCATTATTAAAATAGTCCAATATACCCTATATATATATATATATATATATATATATATATATATATATATATATATATATTAGCTATTATAAAATAACACCCAAAATATGCATATACACACTCCTAAATAACCTAATTCTCACTTTTGTTATTATCTATATGTGCACAAAAAAGAACTAACTTAATGTATACATGCATGATATATCAGCATATAGACCATGTATATATATGTATACAACAAGTGATAATCATTTCGATTTTCATGTTAAATAAAAAACATAAAGACATTATGTGGTGCAATATAAAAGGGTTATTGACGGGGAACAAACTAGGGGTCCCTAACAGGCCCCGCTTATATAAAACCAAGCCCAGTAGACTTATTGGGCCAAGGACATGACGGCCCATCAAGCCTCGCAGGGAGCAGCCATCACTGCTAAGCAAACGGGTCTAGGAGCCTGACCTCCAGGACACGTGGCGGGGCGGCTCCCCGACCCAGCACTCTGGGTCAAGGACGGGCTGGAGGCCAAAGACGTGCGCTCCAAGAGCGCCGCGCCCTCTGACAGGCGTGCCGGCCAAGACAGCCTCTGTGCAGGACTCAAGGCGTCGCCCCTCCTTATCTTGTGCCAAGGGCCAAGCCAGCAGGCTCCTCTGACAAGGGGACAGCGCCGCTTGAGCGGGCCCCTCGACACAACGGGAGGAAGCCTCCGCAGACGCTGCCTCCTCTCGTCGTAATGATGGCTACTACTGCGCACCACTCCATTACGCCAGCGACCGTGACCGGACGCCCCCGGTCAGGCCTCGGTAAGACGCCCCTCACCAGGCGCGCCGTTTGGTGGCAGAGCTACGTAAGATAGCCCCGCAGGCAAGGAACCCAAGCTCCGGCAGACAAGATCAATGGAGACTCCCGACCGACTGACCAGGGGGTCGCGCCGCTCCAACTGAGCCAGATGGGACAAGCGCCAGGGGGACACACCGCTCAAGGAGATCGCCAAGATCATTCCTTGAAACAGAAGATTGCCAAGATCAAGCTCATCCACTCTCAACCGACTGAGTGGGCCCCGACGACTGACAGGATAGATTTTGTGCCCCGATAGCACAAAAACACAGCGCTAGAAGAACTATAAAAGGGGGTCCCACCTTGAGCTATAAAAGGGAAGGCCCCCCCACGTAGGAAGAGGTTGGACTCTCTCGGGTTCGACACTACGATACTAGCTTGTAAGCTCCCCTCTAAACTTTGAGCACCCGGACTCGAGAGCAATAGAGCAAGAACACCATCCCCCATACTGGACGTAGGGCATTTCAGGACCGAACCAGTCTAAATCCTCGAGTATTTGCGTGCTAGACCATATCCGATCAAGCACACAACCTTCAAGCAATCGAGTAGTTTAGTAGTCGCATATTGATCAGATTGCCCCTGATGTTGAACACATTTCAAATGATATGGCTGAACAAAAATCAAGTTCGGCTGGGGGGTAAGGCAAGAAGAAAAAGGCTGACAGCAAGTCGACCGGTCTGACCGGTTCCAGAAACGGTCTGACCGGTACCCAGACCGGTCAGACCGATGTGTCCAGTGGATCTGAAAATCCCTCCATAGCAATAAACAAAACAAGGCCGAGCTTCAAGGAGCTCTTGGCTAAATATAAGAATGAAGGAGACACCCAGGCGAAGCTAAGGATGAGAAGTCATTATCAAGATCTTGCGAGCAATTGAATCCTCATCCATCTCAAGGTAATTGTGCTGCTATGCCATATTCAGGACTGATTGCTCCATAGTTATGGCCGTACATTGGTTATTATACGCCTTTGGATCATAGTAGGATGCATATGCAGCCTTATTTTATTTAATATCCTCTTATATATCTAAATTATGGTACGACACAAAGACCGATTATTGCTAGCAATAATTTGGTCAGAAAGGATTTTGTTTGCAGCAAGGAGGGTGAGAAGAACATGAAACAAGATTCAAAATATTTACAGCCGAGGTGGTGTCCCTCAGGCTTATCTCACACCGAGAAGAGAAGGCTGCAACGCATGCGCAAGCAAGAATCGATGGAGCAACAAGTAGAGGTCAAACCAACAAAGCTAGTAGTCATAAAAAAAATTTGGAGGCCGAAGCAAATTATTTCATCATCAACTTGAAATAAAGCAAGTCATGGCCAATAATTTTTTATCGCCCTTAGCACAAAAAATGGCCGATGTATTAGTAATCATCGCCCTTAGTCAATTTTGGTCTAGAGGAGTGTTTTTTGGCACACAAGTTTTGCCAAAGAACAGGGGGGCATTTGTTGAAGACCAAAATTGGCAATAGCCGGGAGAGACCGGTCTGACCGGTATGCTCAAGCGGTCTGATCGGTCTGTTTCTTTCTCTTTGACATGCATTTCCGGGTCTTGCATTGTCTTTCCGTTTTGCATTTTGAGCACATTTTCTGATATGATGAGGCCCATTTCATTCCTATCGGTCTTGCCGGCCTACTAAATAAAAAAGAGCTTTAATTGCAATCGGGCTGGGGCCAATGTGCATGTTTAAGTCCGCCACCGTTCCAGAGATGATAATGGACCAACCTAATTCCAAGTCTTAAACTCGATCGTCGTCATATTCGTTGGAGAGCAATGCAATGCAATTTGGTTGGTGTTACAAGCACATAAATAAATACTCCTGCATCATCGTTGCTTCCTGCAGCATGACTTCATTGTCTGCCAACCCAAACCATGCATGCAAAACCGTGGGTGGATTGGATCGATGGACAGTTTATATTAAGCAAAGCAAGCTAGGCAAACAACTCCATCCCATTCCCATCCAGGGCATGTGGGCATGCATGCCTGCCCTTCACAACTCCTTCCTTAGCTTCCCTGAAAAAGCAAAGCCTCCTCTATCTCGCTCGTCCCAGCTGGGGCCTGTGGGGCCGGCCGTCTCTCTCTCTCTCTCCATCGATAGTCGATCCTTCCTCACCTTGGTTGCTTCTCCGGCCGATTCCACGGTCGGCATAGCAGATTGCCGGCCGCCGTCTTCTTCCTTTGTTACTAATTCTATCAGACAGCAAGAACCCGATCCGATCAGGCAGCAGGCCATTGCATTGATCATCGAATTCTATTGCCGACCAGCAAAGATACAAAATAATAATAATGTTGAGCTGGCTTCGTCGCTTCCCCCACGACGTGGTCCACAGGAAGGAGAACGCCGGAAGCGGCGGGCGGAGGACCTCCTCCTCCACCACCTGGAGGAACAGGAGCAGCAGCTTCACCGCCCGGATCATCCGATGCGCCTCCTCGGTCGTCGACGCCACCGCCAATAATAATAAGCACCGCGACGAGGACGACGACTGCCCCCCGCTGCCATTGTCGCCTCCTGATCATCAAGTAGATGATGATCATGGCGTGACCGTGGTGTCGGCGGCCCAGGCGTTCTCGTTCCGCGAACTAGCCGAAGCCGCAGGCAACTTCCGGCAGGACAGGTTGATCGGCGAGGGCGGGTTCGGGCGCGTGTACAAGGGCCGGCTGACGATGCCGGGGGAGCAGGATCAGCGGGTGGTGGCGGTGAAGCAGCTGGACCGGAACGGGGGGCAGGGCAACAGCGAGTTCGTGGTGGAGGTGGTGATGCTGAGCATGCTGCACCACCCCAACCTGGTGCGCCTGCTGGGCTATTGCGCCGAGGGCGACCAGCGCCTGCTCGTGTACGAGCACATGGCCCTGGGATCCCTCGAGGACCACCTGCTGCGGCTGTCCATGCCAATGCTGCCATGGCGCACCAGGATGCGGGTCGCGCACGGCGCCGCCAGGGGGCTCGAGTACCTGCACGACAGGGCCGTCATCTACCGCGACCTCAAGTCCTCCAACATCCTCCTCGCCCACGACTACACCCCAAAGCTCTCCGACTTCGGCCTCGCAAGGCTGCTCCCGATGGCAGCATCGTCATCCTCAGGCAGCAGCACCAGAGACTCTAGAGTCATGGGCACCTACGGCTACTGCGCCCCCGAGTACCTCCGCACCGGCAAGCTCAGCGCCAAGTCCGACGTCTACAGCTTCGGCGTGCTGCTGCTGGAGCTCATCACCGGCCGCCGGGCCATCGATGCCACCCGCCCGGACGGCGAGCAGAGCCTCGTGGGATGGGCGGTCACCATGTTCGCCGACCCCAGCAGGTTTCAGGAGCTGGTGGACCCCCGCCTGGTGATGGCCATGCAGGGGCCTCCGCCGTCGGAGCTCAAGCACGCGGTGGGGGTCGCGGCCATGTGCTTGCAGGAAAACCACGCCCTGCGCCCCGTCATGACCGACGTCGCCATCACACTCTCCTTCCTCGCCGCCTCCACTACCACTGATCATCATCATCCTTCTCTTCGACCTTCTGACCCTCCATCATGCTAATGCATGCTTATTCATGCATCTTCGATTCGATCGTGCATGCATGCCAGATGTAAGAATTGGGCGCGCCGCGCGCGGTAAGAAAAGAAATTACATATATACTAGATTCGTGCCCGTGCGTTACAACGGGCAAAAACAAATAGCAACTCCAATCAATCATATTATTCAAAAGAGCCTAGCATGTTCGATTTAATCAATCTAAGTGATATAAATGCACACTTTTATAATTCACATAGTTACCCAATTATCAGGTGACAATGCAAGCATGAATAGAAAACTAAAGAGGATCGCCAAAAATCTCCCAGGATGATCAATTGAATAATGTCATTGGACATATGACCAAGTTTCAGATATTACCTTATTCCATAAAATCTTTAGAAAATTTCCGTGTGAGTAGATGCAAAAAAATAGTGTACATACATGTTAAGAAATTATTCATACCCTTGCCATAATAAGAGTCATTTCCATGTTAAGTGATTGCTTAACAAATAGTGTACATACATACATAAAATAACTCGACCGGAACCACCCCCACGGCATTGCAATTAAGAAGGAACCGTATGACTCCAGTCGAGAAAACAACTCCGAACCCTGGCCATGCTCACAAGGGCCAAATCGAACTTGGGCCAGCAACCGTAACCTGGGCCGGCGACACAGCAGTCCAAGCCAGTGAGCACAGCGAGTTTTTTTTTTTTGGGTGCAAATACCAGGTTTCAAACCCTGGCTGGTGGGCACAACCAACGACCACCACATCAAACCTCATCAGCATTCTTGGTATGAGCAGTAATATCCCCATACTTTATTTCTTTAGTTACTGATAAGTCTACTCCATGGAAGGATATCAGCCTTTGCTCACCAATCTCTTTCGCGGCCTATTCAATCAGAAGAGAAAAGGAAATTTCAAAGAGGTACCACAGAAAAAGTTATCTAAGCTAGTATGATGAGCACTAATTAAGTAATATTACCTGCTGAAGTGGAGGCATAACCTCATAGCACAGCAATGATAATGGATATATGTGCCCACGAAGGCCAGCATATTCCAGAAGCCTCCTCATGGTATTCACTGAGGATGAATCGAATGGCGCTTGCCCTTGTTTTTGCAAGTGGCAGACAAAGTATTAACTATACAATCATTTAAAAAAAGAATAAACAATTTGAGCATAATAAGTAATACCCACCGAAGAAGCATTGGATGACAAGTTTGTTGGTCACAAAAATATCATTTGTAAATTTGCGCACAAGTGTATAGTTCTTTACACTTGATAGATAAATTTATTTCACTATGTCAAGTTATATGGTTAAACACATGAGCCAGAGAGACTTAATAGCTAATATTCATAGGAAAAAGGATTAAAACTAACATGTTATTGAAAGGGAAGATACCGTAAAAGCAAGGCCATTTCCTTGAGAGGTTCTAGTGTTCGATTTCCTCCATCTCAATTAGCTTAGAGCAATCATTCATATTCTTTTTTGAGTACACGCAAATCAGGTTCCTGATGGGGAAAAAATGCACTTTGTTAGTTCTGTTACAACTTGAAGCACCAGGCATGAGGTTGTTAAAAAAATGCTTAAGTGAAAAATTAATGGAAGTGAAAAGCAAGCAGAAAACAACATTATCACATATCACAAAGTTTCTGGGAGAAGATAAAAAAACATCCTATGCTAAATGTCTTGCAAAGCGGATCAGTAACAACCATATCGCCTGCAACATAAACCTAAATCAGGTGAAAATTTAAACTGATTTGACTGGGTCATGTAGTTCATTAGCTCAACAGTTTATACTAAAAAGAGCCTTACTATGTCTTCACTAATCCTGGGATTGCTTTTTTCAAGTAGCAAGGCGATAATTGCTGGATCTGCGTCTGTCTGATGGTTTGACATAAAAAAACATTGTGGCCGTGCAATGACATCATCCATGGATTACAGGAATGAGTATCCCAGGACAAGAACTGTGTAACAATCTCATGCCTAGTGCTTCAAGCTGTAACAGAACTAACAAAGTGCATAAGAATAAATGGTCTCCAAAGTATGATGCGTACTAACTGTCAGCATACTTTGTTTTCTGAAACTTGAGAATTTTGGGTCATGATGTCAAAATAAGAAAGCAATATTCGCAATTTCGCATCACTAATTTCAACAACTATCTCTAAAGAATACTTAAACAGTAGAAACAAACGTATCAATTCTATTTCAGTCCTTAGAGAGTGATATTAATTTATCTCAATTAAGAATGTTAATAAGCAGTTATTGAATGATGGTTTACACTATCCTCTTCTTCTGAAAGGCCTTGACGCCATTTCAGACCTTGACGCCATATCATTGTAAGATTTATTACTGAAATAAACTACTGGCTGATAGCGATTAGATGAATCAACCTGCCGGAGCTTCTCTTCCATGTCATGGAAAAGGGAAATGTTGCCAACGTAGGAGTTCCTGAGTATATGAAATGAGGTTAGCAAAAACGTAAGGAACCATAGTAGATCATTTTTCTTAGAATAAACATAAATGGAGTATGCCTCCTATCTATGTTGATGGATGATGTCTCTCTCACTAAAAGAATAATCAAATAAATAACCAAGCGCCTGCTGTAAGAGAATGCAATATATGGGGCGTGGCTAAAAGAGAATGTCGCTGAAGAACACGGGGGTGACGGTGGCCGTACAACACGGAGGCAGGAGACCTGTGAAGGCGCACAGCGCCGCCAATCACGATGCTACCACGGTCTTCGTAGGGCGACGGGGGCGGCAAGGCGACGTGAGGCCGGGGACGACTGACGACAATGGGAACTGCACGGTACGGTGGCGCCCCGTGGTACGCAACAGTGTGGCGGCCTGATGATAAACTAAAAGATGTCACAATTTGTTAGCAACAACCAAGAGATATCAATGATGGTATAGCAACTCATCTACTGCTTATCTTAACAACAGGCCATCAGGGTTCAGAGTTTCAGGTCTATGCGACGAATTGAATTGAACGCATCTACTCTGATCTCTCAACTCATCTGCACACGAATTGAACCCATCTACGCACGAATTGAATCACATCGATTGAACTAACCAGCCTCAAAATCTCTTGGCACGACATAAGAGAACGAACCTATGGAAGATTTCCAAGGTGCAAAGAGAGGGCGGCAGGGTAGACGATGTGGAGGTGCTGGCCCCTGTCCTGGCTCTGTCCTGCAGCGGCGTCACACTCGCATACACCCCTTCCTTCACCAGGCGCCGCTGCACGCCGGGAGCGGCGTCGTGCGTCCGTCGTCGCACCGGAACGGGAGCGGGCCGATCCGATCACCAGGCGCCGCTGCACGCCGGCTGCGGTGACCGTCGGCTTGCGGTGGAGAAAAGGGGGAGCGCCGGCGGAGGAGTCGGAGAGGAGGCCACTGCTGGATCCGCCGGCCCTCGCCTAGGTTTCAATAGGAGCGGATCTCACAACCGATAGGGGTGGAGGAGACTGGGGAGCGAGGGCGGAGGAGTTGCGCAGTTGTGGGGAGCGAGGGGGTGCACAAGTAGCGCGGCGGCGGGGGAGGCAGCGGCGCGGGAGTGGCGCGGCGGCGAGGGATGGAGGCGGGCACGCGTGGGCGGAGGAGTGAGGTGGCGGAGGGGGCAGGCGGCGCGGCGGGGTTGCGTGCGAGCGGGGGCAGGGAGTCGGAGGCTGGACGATCGGCAGGTGGAGGAAGGGGCCGAGATTTCCGGTCTTCAGAATCGGGGAGGGGGCGATACGAAGGGGAGGGGGCGACGTACGAAAGGGGTGGGATGACGAACGAAAAAAAATTTGACCCTTAGCCTTTTTTAGTAGTAGAGATAGATATATACACACGCTAGCTAGCTAAGCTAGGGATTACTACAAAGAAAAAGCAAAGAAAAATGCTTGGCTCTTCAAATCCTCATCAAAGCTTCTGTTTTGTTTTCTTTTTTCCCTATAAATAATCAAGAGAGTATTCACTTCTTTTGGTTTTTTTGGCCCTATAATTAATTGGCCAAATGACGCTGAGGCGTTCTAATATGACAACAACGTGATAAAGTGAACCAAGTCGAGACAGGTCAATTTTAATGGGAATTTTATGAAGAGTTTCATGGCATTAAAATCTATGTCACATCATCAATTTTGCTGATATGGTAAGAAGAGAGAGTTTCATGGCATTAAAATCTATGTCACATCATCAATTTTACTGGTATGGCAAGAAGAGAGAAGAGGGAGTTTCATGGGATGAGAGAGGAGTTTGTCAAAACAGCTTCACTTGTTGACGGGGGAATAAACTAGGAGTCCTTGACGAGCCCCACTTGTATAAAACCAAGCCCAGCAGACTCATTGGGCCAAGGACAGGACATCCCATTAGGCCGCGCAGGGAGCTGCCTTCGCTGCTAAGCGAACGGGTCCGGGAGCCCGACCTCCCGGACACATGGCGGTCCCCCGACCTAGCGCCCTAAGTCAAGGCCAGGCTGGTGACCCGAGACATGCGCTCCAAGGACGCCGCGCTCCCTGACAGGAGTGCCGGCCAAGGCGGCCTTCTCACAAAACCCAAGGCGCCAGTTCTCCTTATCTTGCGCCAAGGGCCAAGCCAGCAGGCCTCCCTGACAAGGGGATAGCGCCGCTCATGCGGGCCCCGAGACACAACGGGAGGGGGCGTCCACAGACGCTGCCTCCCCTCGCCGTAATGATGGTTGCCTCTGCACACCACTCCATTACGCCAGCGACCGTGACCGGACGCCTCCAGCCAGGCCTCGGTAAGACGCCCCTCACCAGGCGCGCCGTTTGGTGGCAGAGCTACGTAAGATAGCCCCGTAGGTAAGAAACCCAGGCTCTGGCGGACAGGACCGAAGGAGACCCCCGAGTGATCGACCGGGTGGCCGCGCCGCTCCGACTGAGCCAAGATGGGACAGCGCCAGGGGGACACACCTCTCAAGGAAATCGCCAGGATCATCCCTTGCGCCAGAAGATTGCAAGGATCAAGCTCATCCACTCCTGACCGACTGAGTGGACCCCGACGACTGACAAGGACGATTTGCGCCCCGGCGGTGCAAAGGCACAACGCTAGATAACTGTAAATGGGGGCCCCACCTTGGGCTTTAAAAGGGAAGGCCCCCCACGTAGGAAAGGGTTGGACTCCCACGGGTTCGACACTACAAGACTAGCTTGTAAACTCTCCTCTAAACTTTGAGCACCTGGGCTCGAGAGCAATAGAGCAAGAACACCACCCTCCATACTGGATGTAGGACATTTCAGGCATGAATCAGTCTAAATCCTCAAGTCTTTGTGTGCTAGACCATATCCGATCAAGCGCACAACATTCAAGCAATCGAGTAATTTTGTAGTCGCCCATTTCCCGCAGCGACAATTTTGGCGCCGTCCGTGGGGAGCGCTTTGTGCGTTCACTGCTTCGGCGATCGGATGGTTTCGATCACTCCATTCGCCGCTCCGGCGGCCGGCAACGGCGAGACGATCCGCTTCGGCTCACTGGAGTTCCCCGCAATACCCCGCGATGGATTGCGGGTACCTCCACCGTTTCCGCCCTCCCAGACCTTCCAGTTTGGAAGCCTGGAGTTCGTCACCGACCGGCTCGGTGCACTACACCTCCATGAGGAGGAAGCCGCTCCGCCGGACACCGAGGAGCCGGCTCCTCCTTCCAAGCCTCGCAATCTGAGGCGTCGGCGTTCATTTCGCTGGCGCACCAAGAAGCACAGGCCATCGCAGCCAACCCGTGCGGTGCTCCGCCGCATCGCGCTCATGATGGCCTCCAACCCCACTGTCGAGGACGTCAACTTGGTCCTCTTGTCTCTGGCCAACGTCTCTCGGCAGCTCGCGGGCGGGCTTCCTCTTCCGACGCCCCGCTCGTTCTCAGAGCGGCTCCCGTTCGGCCTTCGCAATGCCGCGAGCGTTTACGTTTGGGAGACGCGCAAGGCTGCCCAGGCTTTCCAGCCCACGTCGTGGTTCGTTGGCATGACGGAGAGCTACCCAGACTCTGTCCACGACCTCCTATGCTACGAGGATCCCCTGAGCGATTCCTCTAGCACAGGAGACAACCGCCTGGAGGGAACATCTGCGCCGCCGCGCATGTGTGCCATGGCCGACGGCGATCTGCCACAAGGGGTGGTGCCGTCCGAACAGACACATACCCCACCGGACCAGTGCGAGCACGCACTCATCAACGCGCAGGCCCACGGCGAAGATCTCCTTCCTCGCTAACAGGCACCTCCGCCCGTGGAACAGCTTCCACGGGCCCCCTCTGGGTCAAAGGGGGTGAACCCCACAAGTTCCACGCGTCGATGCGCACGTGCGGTCAACCGCGACATCATCAACGACGCGCGCATGCAGCTCCCGCAGGAGTTCCGTGCGGGCCAGAACATTACAGCGACTGTGATCCTCCTGCAGATGCTGCCAGAGCCGGAGGACCCGGCCCAAAGGGACCTTCACCGCCAGGTGAGGAACTTGGTGGAACTCGCCGCCATCCAGCAGGCGGAGAGCCCCTCGTTTCACCGCCGACAGGGCACCGCCTCGTGCCCAGCAACGACTGCGTATTTTGCCGGGATCCAAGCCCGTCCAGCAATGACTGCGCCGCTTCGACGACGAGAGGTGCAGGGCCATAGGAGAGGAGTTAGCTAAGCTATCAGCTGCCGACTTCATAAAAGAAGTCTACCACTCCGACTGGCTATCTAATCCAGTCCTTGTAAGAAAGAAAACTGGTCAATGGAGGATGTGTGTTGACTACACCAGCCTGAACAAGGCTTGCCCCAAAGACCCTTTCCCTTTGCCTAGAATAGATCAGATAATCGACTCCACCTTCGGGTGCGAGATCTTATCCTTTCTAGACGCTTACTCGGGCTATGACCAAATAGCGATGAAGGAATCTGACCAGCTCGCGACATCCTTCATCACGCCGTTCGGCTCATACTACTACGTATCGATGCCTTTCGGTCTTAAAAATGCGGGAGCAACATACCAGCGATGCATGCAATCCTGCTTCTCCGACCAGATCAACCCGCCAATCGACCCAGACCGATCAGACCCGCCTCGGGCAACGGTCGCGGTCTACGTCGACGGCATCGTCGTCAAAACACCACGCGTGGACGACCTGGTCGCCACCCTGAGCGCCACGTTCATAAATCTCAAATGATTCAACATCAAGTTGAATCCCGAGAAATGCACGTTTGGCATGCCTAAGGGCAAACTACTCGGATACATGGTGTCTGAGCGTGGCATCAAAGCCAACTGCGACAAAATTATGGCCATCACTAGCATGGGACCCATCCGCGGCGTCAAGGGCGTCCAGAGGTTGACGGGGTGCTTGGCGGCGCTCAGCCAATTCATCGCTCGGTTGGGAGAACGAGGCCTGCCTCTATACAAACTCCTCAAGAAATCCGACACCTTTGTCTGGACAGAGGAGGCTCAGGCGGCCCTCGACCGCCTCAAGGCTCTCTTGTCTTCTCCACCGGTGCTCGTGGCACCGGAACCTTGCGAACCCCTTTTGCTTTACCTGGCAGCTACCAACCACATGGTCAGCGCCGCGCTGGTAGTCGAAAGGGAAGAGCAAGGACACGCCTTGAAGGTCCAACGACCCGTGTATTTTGTCAGTGAGGTACTGACAGATACCAAGTCAAGGTACCCTCAGACACAAAAGCTTCTGTATGCCGTCATCATGGCTGCCAAGAAGCTCCAACACTACTTCACCGAGCATGAGGTATCGGTCGTCACCTCATTCCCACTCGAAGAAGTTGTCCGCAATCGCGACGCAGTGGGACGGATTTCTAAATGGGCAGTCGAGCTCATGGGCTACAACGTCAAGTACGTGCCACGCACGGCGATAAAATCCCAGGCTCTGGCCGATTTCATCGCCGAGTTGACGGAAGCCCAAGCTCCGACCCCAGAAATCTCTCACGAGTACTAGACTCTCTACTTCGATGGGTCGGTCATGGGACCCGGCGCGGGGGCCGGGATCGTCCTGATCTCCCCAGAGGGAGGCAAATTCTAGTACGCAGTCTGCCTACATTTCCCTGCATCCAACAACATTGCAGAATACGAAGCACTCATCAGCGGCCTCCGTATAGCCATCGACATCGGGGCAACCCGCCTGTATGTCTATGGCGACTCCAAGCTGATAATCGACCAGGTCATGAAAAACTCCAACAGCGAGAACCCACTCATGGACGCATACTGCCAGGAAGTCCGCAAGCTGGAAGGGCGATTCCGGGGTCTAGAGCTCCACCACATCCCGCGGAAACAGAACCCTGACGCGGACGCTCTCGCAAAAATGGCTGCTGAGCGCAAGCCGGCACCTGACGGTGTCTTCGTCAACGACCTGAACGCGCCGTCGGCGCGTGAGAGGCAGCCGGTCGCTGACAAGGCAAAAACAGAGGAAGCAGAGCATGCGCAGAAAGCAGAGCACGCTTCCTCCGACCCAGCCCCCGACCAATCACCCGGGGGCCCAACCTGTCTCGCTACGGGACAAGCCGACCCGAGCCAGACAGATAACACAGACTGGAGAGCCGACCTATTGGCTTACCTCCTACACGAAGTCCTCCCCGAGGACCGCAACGCAGCCCGTCGCATCGCCCGACGGGCCAAGACGTTCGCCGTAATCAACAGCGACCTCTACAAGCGCAGCCCCTCAGAGACTGGCATTCTCATGAAGTGCATCACCATCACCCAGGGCAAGGAGCTCCTTCTCGAGATACACGCTGGGATCTGTGGACACCACGCTGCTCCACGCTCCTTGGTCGGAAAGGCTTTCTAACAGGGATTTTACTGGCCAACGGCCCTGCGCAACGCAGAAGACATTGTCCGCGCTTGCAAAGGCTGCCAGTTCTACGCCAAGCAAGCCCACCTACCAGCCCAGGCACTCTAGACCATCCCCATAACATGGCCGTTCGCCGTATGGGGCCTAGACATGGTCGGGCCACTCAAAAAGGCACCAGGAGGGTTCACCCACCTACTTGTCGCAATTGACAAGTTCACAAAATGGATAGAGGCAAAACTGATAACCATGATCGACTCCAAGGAGGCAGTCAAGTTCTTCTTGGACATTGTGTACAGATTCGGAGTGCCCAACTCCATGATCACTGACAACGGGACAAATTTCACAGGTCACTACTTCTAAGAGTTCGCGAAAGGATACGGGATCCGAATCGATTGGGCATCGGTCGGACACCCGCGCATGAACGGGCAAGTAGAAAGAGCTAACGGCCTAATCCTCTAAGGGCTCAAACCGTGCATTTTTTACATTCTCAAAAAGTTCACGGGTCGTTGGGTGGAAGAATTGCTGGCAGTGCTCTGGAGCTTGAGAACCACACCCAACCGATCCACAGGGCTGACGCTTTTCTTCCTAACATATGGCTCCGAAGCCGTGCTGCCCTCCGACCTGGACTACGGTGCGCCGAGAGTCAAAGCCTTTGACCCATCAACGGCAACCGAAGCTCAGAGGGACACGATGGAAGTTTTGGAAGAAGCAAGGCTAACTACGCTCCTTCGATCGGGTCGCTACCAACAAACTCTACGCAGGTACCACGAGAGGCGCATACGGGAGAGGACGCTGCTGGTTGAAGATCTGGTGCTACGACGGGTCATGTCAATGAAGGACAAGCACAAGCTCTCACCACCATGGGAAGGACCCTACAACATCGTAGAGGTGATACGACCAGGCAGCTACAAGCTAAAAGACTCCGACGATAACATTCTGAACAATTCTTGGAACATAGAACAGTTACGTCGCTTCTTCCTGTAAGCAGCACTAGCAGCTCAGTCCAAGTGCCCCGATCCGGCCACTTCCGGCTCGGAGCACTCGGGGGCCCGACACCTGTCGATTTTTTCTCCCCGCACAACACAGTGCACTCACTCAGACCCCCTATCCGACCATTCACTGCCCGGAATCACTCGGGGGGCCAGACACCTGTCATTACCTTTTTCTTACATGCTCACAGCACACCTAATTTTGTTGGAGCACCCCGACCCATACACATTTGGCTCGGTGCGCTCGGGGGCCAGACCATGGTCTTCGACCATCTTACTTCTCGTTGCTTCCCACCTCTACAACCCCTTGCCCTGAACACTTTCAGGCCAAGGTGCTCGGGGGCCTCACTGGGGCAAACCGTGCAGCACGGACGCGTCTTTTTTTCCCGTCACACAACACATAACTTGTTCTGCCATCACATGCTTTTTTTCATCCTACTCAAATGTTTTTTTCTGAACTATCCAATCGATTAGATCCGTGCAACGATCTACGGCGCCTAGCGAATGATGCCTCTGGGCCAGCTCCTGCTATACGTCGCAGCCTACGGTCTACACGCAGTTCCAAAAGAAAGGAATGCAGAGGACCAAAAACATTCACGAGCAAGCAGAAAAGCAGTCAGCAGAACCTTATTCTAAAAAAAACATAGAGCTATACTTTAAACACCAAGCGCAATATGTTTTTTCCTCACCAACAATTCTGCACGAAAACAAAAACTAATACATCACTCATTTTTCCAACGGTGGATCCACACTAGAGGAAGGAACGGTAGAATCGCCGATTGACGACGCGTCTACCACAACACCAGTACTCCCGCCGCTAACCTCCAGCTCCCGCTCCGCACACCGGATGGACCTCACCTCTTCGAAGGTCAGACCTTGCGTCACCCTCTCGGCGATGGGCTCTAGTCTCCTGGCCACTACAAGAGCGTCCTCAAACGGCTTTCCGCCGGAGAGATCATCCTCAAGGCCCGCCAGATCCAGCTCCGGATGATGCAACACCACGGCGCTCAATGCGGTCGAAGCCCCGTGGTAAGCTGCTATGGCCGTCAATGTGAGCAGTTCCCTAGGAACCCGCCGTAATTCATCCAGCAAAGGACTCGACGGCAGGGAGCCACGGATGCAGGAGCAAACCTCCTGGGCCGAAGACTGCAGCTAGTCGAATTCACGCCGCAGGTCCTGGTGCCGATCAAACTCACGGCGCAGATCTTGGTGCCGGGAAGTCATCTCTGAAAGAAAGCATCACAGCACCATGAGGGTGTACTGCGAATATAACCAAAAGGAAGGGGGGCGAAGGAAATTACCATCCAATGCCTTCTCCATCGCCTGGCAACTCGCCTCCTACCGTGTCAGGTCGGCCTCTGCACGGACACGACGGGCCCGTTCTCCCTCAAGCTGGGCCTCCACGGCCACAAGGTTGCGACGATACTCCTCAGTATCAGAAGCACGCGCAGCCTCCACAGAGCGCAACCGCTCCGAAAGTTCCCGGGCGCTGCTTCGCTCGCCATCTCGCGACCGTACTCACCCTGCAGGAAAGACACTTCCTCTTTGAGATATTTTCCAACACCTGGTGTCACAGGACAGCCCAAATAATACCAATCAAGTGCAATAATTAACATTTAAACTCATTCCAGAATTACTGCACTCAATTGGTACACTCAGACCGCCTGCTGTAACCAGGATCGATTACACAGGAACTCTCGCCAAAAGACGAGCACAGATGATTACCGGCAACAAAAGCGATCAAAGCCAATTACAACATGAGTTTAACAGAAGCACCAACTTAAACTACAACAAGCGTTTACAAGTCAGCTTTACAAATCAAACTTCAGAGTTCAACATAGCAGAAAACAATTTAGAGTTTAAAACAAGCTTCAAAATACAGTACGATAAACAACGTCGCAGACAAAGACGAGCTTCACACCTTGCCCACTGATGTGAGGCTCACCTGCCCGAACTTCACGAAGAAGACGGAACCCACTCGACCGACCAACCCGGAGGAAGTGGTTGACCGATCCACGAGGCGCAGATCTCTTCGGAGTCCTCCGGAACGTAACCTGCTAAAATATATGGCAACAACAAGCCTGAGTATTCTAATACTCAGCAAGACTTACCCGACTATGGGTATACTTAGCCCATTATCTAGACATGCAAAGCTGTTTGGCTCTGGAGTTATTTTGCTAAAAAGCTACTAACAGTGAATCCTTACTTTCAGTATTTTAGCTCAATTTAAATTTATCAGGTACCAACTAGGTTTGCACCAACATCTAGAGCATGCATGGTTGATCACATTATCTTTTCAGATTACCACAGCCAACCTTCTCAGTTCAAACTTATTCCACTTCTTTACTACGATGTGACAGAGAGATCAAGGTTCTCATATCCGCGAGTCACGGCGAATCAATTCGATTTAACCTTGCAAGGTGGACCTAACCAGCACGGCACGTATATGCCCCGTCGGGCTATACACACCAACCCTTCACATATGCACACCGAATAGGCGAACTGCCCTGCGACCCGGGACTGCTAGCCCCACCGATACCAACGAAGGGTCAGCCATGAGTTTGTATACTAGCTCCACTGGTGAAGACAGTATCAAGTCCGCCTACCGGTGCACATATGGTATTGAGCTTACCGGTTTTGACTACCTCCTACTCCCGGCATGCGGTTAGTATTGTTCAATCCTCGATCAGTAGTGCCAACAACGGTACAATCCTCAATCGACACAGGCGGAGGCCTACTTTCCATAACTTCCATATCCATAACCAATCCATCTCCGCCCGGTCTCCATTTTTCCTTTCTTTTTCTCAAAGATTCATGCTCCAGCAACTTTTTCATAAGTAACAAGACCTATATCTCGCGAGTGACAGGAATCACTCGACTTCTACCGAATTTACTTAAGCATAGCAGTACTAGCGATACCTGAACTAGTAGAGACACTGGGTAGCCAAGATTATGCATCTATGGTTCCAATCAATTCCTTGAACGTAAATGCACAATACTTTAATAGAACATGAAGTAATTAAAAATAAGGGTTATGCACCGGGGCTTGCCTTGCAAGTCAGCAGGGTTAGTGACTTCTTCGGGAGCTTGATCAACGACTTCTCCTGGCTGCGGTTCTCCTGCTTGCGGCTCCTGGGTCGGCTCAGTGATCAACTCGTAGACAGCTTCACTCGCGACGTCTACACGTAAGGAAAGATGCCATGCAAGACTTAAAATGGTGCAATGAAATGATACAAGTGCTCAAGATGAAATGACAACACACCGAAAGAAAGATTATTTGACAGCACACAAAAAATGCGGCTAGGAGCGAAACACGCGCAGGAACTCAACTTACCGACATGAGTAAATCACAAAACTTTACTAGCATGAAAATACATTGAAAACACATGCAAGAAAAATTTATAAACTATTATTGAGAAAAGAAAACATTTACTTTGCTACTAGCAACAATAAATCGAGCATAAATGGATTTGCAACACACATAAAGCTTTTACCCATGGAAATTTTTCAGTGAACTACACTACAAAAAGTAATTTACTGAATAAATTTCATAATTTTCAGAGCAATAGAACAACCGGTATTAAATAATCTAGGTTAAACACAAACTGAATTTTTAGCAGGGGAAAAAGTGACATTTCCCAAGCACAAGTATTTTTCTTCTGAAGATCCTGATTTTTACAAACCTAACAAAATTTATTTTGCATTTTTCTCGTTTTTCTACAATTTTCTACACAATCTTGAAGTTTTCAGCCAAAAGATAATAAATAAAACAAAACCTACCCTAACTTTCCCCCTCTCCCTGACCGCGGGCCCCACCCGCCAGTGAAATAAAGAGAGAGAGGTGGGGGCTCTCCCTGCTTTGCTGCTCGCGCACGCCAGGGCCGGCGCGCGGCCTTGGCGCGGCGGTGCGGCGGCGCTGCAGGCGGCGGCGGCCGGCCGGCGATGCGGCCTGGCTGGACCGCTGCCAGAGCGGCTCGTGCGGAGCGGAGCGCGCGCGGGGCAGGGCACAGGGGCACGCGGGGCGGCGCAAAGGCTTCCGGCGGCGCTATGGCGAGGCGGGGCGGCGCACGGCGTTCCCCGCCGGCGGGGCTAGCCGGCGGTGCTGCGGCGCTGGCTCGCGGCCATGGCGTCCTACCGGCCCCGGGGTTGCGCGGCTACGGCCCGTGGCGCCACGCAGGGCGGCCCCGCAGCGGCGCGCGCGCGGCGGCGCGACGGTGAGCCGTCGGCGGTGGCGCGGTTTCCGGGGGGGAAAAGGTCGGGAAGGAGGAGGAGAAGGCAAGGAACCTCACCGTGTCACTCGAATCGATGCTAAGGAGGGCCGAGAGAGAAGTTGACGGAAGGGGCTGAGCTCCGGCGACGGCATGGCGGCCGGCGGTGCTGCGGGCGTGATTCCGGCCGAGGAACGGCGAAATCGGACTCAGAGAGGGGTGGTGGAGGTGGAAGGCGAGGTTTAAACGGCTTGGGTGCGAGCAATCGAAGCGGAGCGGCGAGGATGCCGGCGTGGACGGTGACGGCGGTCTCACAGCTCTGCTCGGCACGGCTCGAGGACGAAGGAGAAGGGAGGAGGAGAAAATGGACACGGCTTTCGTGGAGATAAGGACGATGCGCGAGCACGGCAGGCGAGGTTCGCCGACGGCCGACGCGTGGCGTCACCGGCGACGACGCGGGGTCCGCGGTTTGGGCGCGCGTACGGCTTCACTGGCGAGCCCAGTAACCGAATTGAATTCGTTTGAAATGATTTTAAGCAAAGTTTGACCACCCAAAACTCCAAACTTCATATGGGAACATGAAATTTGGCCAAAATAAAAGTTGTAGAGGGATAGAAGGTCTACAACTTTGCTTTTGGGCGAAAATTGATTCGAAGCTTGGATTAAGGAGAAAAACAAGATCGAACGAGGCTAAACAATGTTTTACCACACGAACTCGATTAACGCCAACGATGAGCTTAAGTCCATAATTAGTGGTTTAAGCACATGATTAGCATCGCGATTTAACACTGAGGTGTTACAGCCTTCCCCCCTTAAAGGAATCTCGTCCCGAGATTCAAGCATAACGGAAAATATAAGACAAGAAGGTTCAAGTGTAAAGTACCTTGATAGAGCTTAGGAAATCAGGATACTTGGCTTTAAGAAATTCCTCTTGCTCCCAAGTAGCTTCATCTAGAATTTGCTTTCTGAGCTCAAAATCCTTAGGCACCACTAATCGGTTCTTAAACCATAACACATTCTCACTATCTTGGTGGAAACAACTTACTTTCGAATCTCCTTCTGATAATCTCCTCTGAATTTCCTTTATTCCTTTATCTTTCTTTTGTGCGGTGATGCTTAGATCACGAAGAGTAGGAGTGAGTTCTAGATGGGCCAGTGTGCCATGCGGTACAATGCTCAAGTTCAGCTTTTCCATTTCAAAGCAAAGAGACTCGCTTAATGGTATAGCTGAGATGCAATGACAATGAGCTTTGCGACTTAGCGCATCTGCAACTACATTTGCTTTACCAGGATGATAATGCACTTCAAGTTCATAATCCTTGATTAGTTCCAACCATCGCCTTTGGCGCATGTTCAAATTAGGTTGAGTAAAAAGATACTTTAGGCTCTTGTGGTCAGTGTAGATGCGACAAGGACTACCCAAGAGATAATGTCGCCATATCTTCAGAGCATGAACTACAACAGCTAATTCCAAATCATGAGTTGGGTAGTTTTCCTCGTGGCGTTTGAGTGACCTAGACGCATATGCAATCACTCGGTTCTCCTGCATCAAGACACAACCAATACCAGTACCAGATGCATCACAGTATATGTCAAATGGTTTTGACGTATCGGGTTGAGCCAGGATAGGTGCAGAAGTTAAAAGCTTTTTCAGAGTATGGGAAAGCCTCTTCACATTTGTCATTCCAATGAAACTTGACACCTTTCTTGAGTAGCTCGGTCATAGGCTTAGCAATTTTTGAGAACTCTGGGATGAATCGACGATAATACCCAGCTAATCCTAGAATGCTGCAGATTTCCTTAACTGATATTGGAGCCTCCCAATCTAACATCTTGAACTTTTCCTGGATCAACTGAAATACCCTCTGCAGATATGACATGGCCTAAGAAAGGAACTTCTTTAAGCCAAAATTCACATTTGCTGAATTTTGCATACAGCTTGTGCTCTCGTAGACGTTGAAGAACAATATGAAGGTGCTTGGCATGCTCTTCTTCATTCTTGGAGTATATCAGGATGTCATCAATGAATACCACAATAAACTTGTCCAACTCAGGCATGAAAACCGAATTCATAAGATACATTAAATAAGCTGGAGCATTAGTCAATCCAAAGACATGACTAGGTACTCGAATAAACCATAGCGAGTGGAGAAAGCAGTCTTTGGAATGTCTTGAGGTCTGATCTTTATTTGGTGATAACCGGATCGAAGATCTATCTTAGAAAATACCTTAGCTCCTGCTAACTGATCAAAGAGAATGTCAATGCGAGGCAATGGGTATTTATTCTTGATGGTAACTGCATTTAGAGGCCGGTAATCAACACATAACCTCAAAGTTTGGTCTTTCTTTTTTACAAATAAAGCTGGGCATCCCCACGGTGATGAGCTTGGACGAATGAAACCCTTATTTAGTAGATCTTGCAATTGTACCTTCAGTTCTGCCAATTCATTTGGTGGCATCCGATATGGCCTTCTAGAGATAGGTGATGTACCCAGTTGGAGTTCAATAACAAACTCAACATCCCGATCAGGTGGCAGTCCAGGTAAATCCTCTAGAAGGACATCTGAATAATCGCACACTATAGGTATGTTCTCCAAGCTTTTACCCTCCAATTTATTTATGGCCGGATTGTGTGTCTTGTACTTGGTCAAAAGTAACACCCGTAGAACCATGTGCACTTGAATTGATATGAACAGCATGCGCCTGAGTATCCAACACAACTCCATGCGCCTTCATCCAATTCATACCCAATATGATATCAATCCCTTGATGTGGGAGAATGATAAAATTGGTCGGAAAGATTCTCCCAGCCAAGTTGTTTGGTACCATTCTTGCCATTTGGTTTGTGATTATTTGACCACCTGGGGATTGAATTTTATATGAAGTATTCATGCACTCAATTTTCAATCCGTGTCTATCTGCACAAGCCTTGCTAAGAAATGTATGCGAAGCACCAGAGTCGAATAGAACCCTAATTGGATGATCATTGAGGGAAAATATATCTGCCATCACGTGTTCCCCTTCTGGCACGTCCTCACAAGTGGTGTAACTCACACAACCATCCTTAATATACGGTGCCTTATTTTCTTATTTGTATTGCTAGGGCCTTTTCTCGGCTTGGGTGGAGTGTAACAGATATTTCCCGAGTGATGGCAACCCTCGGCTAGGTGATGCTTGCATGGATCAGAGTGGGAGCGAAAAACATGCTGCAATACTGGTTTCTTTTGCTCCAACTGTGAAGGAGCCACATGTTCAGGCATCCCCTGTTGTAGTTGATATTGAGTTTGGGAAAAGCTAGTGGATCCCATGCGTAGGCGTTGCACCATATTCCCAGGAGACCCAATAAGTGATTTCTTCCTCTTTTTCGCCTTTTCATGCTTCAGCATCGCATCTTCTTGGAGGATAGCTTTGCTGACCAAGTCACTGTAGCTGGTAAATGTTCTCACTGCTAAACGCATGAGTAACTCGGTGTTTAACCCTTTCTTGAAACAATCTTGCTTCTTTTCATCGGTATCAACGTGATGTGCAGCATATTGTGCAAGATGATTGAAAATGGTGGCATACTCCATCACCGATTTGTTCTCTTGTTTCAGATTTAGAAACTCCTCCACTTTCACTTTTATGAAACCTTCTGGAATATAATATGCCCTAAAAATCTCTCTAAATTCTGACCAGGGAATCTGTCTCTCTGTTGGTTGCATAGCTAAATGACCACCCACCATATCTTTGCCGGGCCTCTCAGCTGTTGCGCTGCAAAGGCAGTCTTGTCCACTTCTGTGCAATTAAGAATGCCAAACTTGTCCTCCATGGTGCGAATCCAAGCATCTGCCTCAAGGGGATCTTCGGCCTTGTGGAACAGAGGAGGTTGGGTGGCAAGAAAACCGACGTAGTCAGTTTCTGCTGGTGGTGCTTGTCGACCTCTGCCGGCATTGCTTTGCACTAGTTGCCTCAACAATTCGGTCTGCTCATTGCGATCGGCGATAAGAGTCGCAATAGCCTGAGTCAAGGAGGGAGACGGTGGTGGCTGTGCTCCTTGACCCCCATTTCCACGGTTAGCAGTGCTGTTATGCCCATCTGCAAAAGCACCATCCCTTGGTTAGCCATTCCGCTATCGGGACTAATCCATGCAAGTAAAGAATGTGCATAATTAATATGAACACACAGCATGAATCGTTCCTTCGCGATATGGTTCACCAAGAGAACAAAATGGTTTGCTTCAGTTGAAACCGCATCTGATTGGGTTGAACAACAGGTTGGTAACTCGGCTAGCTATAACGTTACAGTCTTAAGGTTGCACAATTATTAACCACAAAGCGACCAACCAACTTGAATATGCAAGATGCATGCACGTTCTATCGTTCTCACCCAAACAATTACCAATTATGGTATACGAAGACGA
>NW_024376287.1:0-120087 GCF_016808335.1 Panicum virgatum
CACGCCTATAAATACCCCAACCCCTCCCCCCCTCCAAGCTGCCGTGAACTCACTGTTCATGGCAGCTGAGTGAGGGGAGGGGAGGCGATTTTTTTTCTTCAAAAAAGGTTAGTTTATTTTTCTCCATAACTTAGCAATGGTTTTTAGAAGCAGTATCATTTAATTTATTTGATAAGTGAATAGTATCTATTTATTATAGTTATAAGCATTATCAATTATATATTTGAATTCAAATTTAATATAGTATGAATGTATTATTTGTACACTACAATGATGTATATAAATATATTGTGGACCTAGATGTGAGTCGGCAATGGATGTACATGGCCGATCGCGTTCAAAAGGAGTTCATTGATGGCGTGCATGAATTCATAGAAGCGGCCGAGACACACAAGTATGACGGTTTCGTTCATTGTCCATGCAAATTCTGTAAGAATGAGAAGGATTACTCATCATCAAGAACCATCCATAGTCACTTGTTCAATAGTAGTTTCATGCTGAACTACTATGTTTGGACCAAGCATGGCGAAAGAGGAATTGAGCTGGATAATAATGTAGAAGAAGAGGACAGGATTCCTGACTTTGCAGCCAATTATAATTCCTTTTTCAACGACACTGCAATGGGTGAGCCTGAAGAAGATACTGAAGGATACGTTGTAGAAGATGATCTTGGTCAGATGCTGCGCGAAGCTGAGGAAGGTTGCGAAACAGAAAAGGAATCGAGAGATCTGAAGCGTATGTTGGAGGACTACAGAATATTGTTGTACCCTGATTGCAAACAAGACCAAAAGAAGTTGGGTACCACATTGGAATTATTGCAATGGAAGGCATCAAATGGTTTGTCTGACAAGGGATTCGAGGAGTTGCAGAAACTTATTAAAAACTTACTCCATGAGGGTAACACCTTGCCGGAGATAACATACGAGGCAAAAAAAGTTGTTTGTCCTTTAGGATTAGAGGCACAGAAGATACATGCTTGTCCTAATGACTGCATCCTATATCGAGGTGAGTATGAAAATTTGGATTCATGCCCTGTATGCAACGCATGCCGGTATAAGATCCCTCGAGATGATCCAGGCGACGTTGAGGGGATGCGTGTCAAGAAGAGGGTGCCTGCCAAGGTGATGTGGTATTTTCCTCTAATACCACGTCTGAAATGTTTGTTCATGAACAAAACGAATGCTAAATTGATGCGATGGCACAAAGAAGAACGTAAGCAAGACAATATGTTGAGACACCCCGCTGATGGGTCGCAGTGGAGAAAAGTGGACAGAACATTCCCAACATTTGCAAATGAAGTGAGGAATATAAGGTTCGGCTTAAGTACGGATGGCATGAATCCTTTCGGTGAGCAGAGCAGTGGTCATAGTACCTGGCCTGTAACACTCTGTATATACAACCTTCCTCTCTGGTTGTGTATGAAGCGGAAATTCATTATGATGCCGGTGCTTATCCCCGGCCCGAAGCAACCCGGTAACGATATAGATGTGTATCTGAAACCACTGATTGAGGATCTTCTATTGTTGTGGAAAGATGAGGGTGTTCGTATGTGGGATGCGCACGCAGAGGATCATTTTAACATGTGTGCATTGCTTTTCGTAACCACCAACGATTGGCCAGCACTAAGTAACCTCTCCGGATAATCCAATAAGGGTTATAGGGCATGCACCCATTGTTTAGAAGAAACCGACAGCATGTACCTCAAGCACTGTAGGAAGATCGTGTATATGGGTCATCGTCGATTTCTTCCGATCAAGCACCCATTAAGGAGGAGGCATGCTCACTACGATGGAAAGGCAGATCATCGTACCAAGCCTAGGCACCGTTGTGGGAAAATGGTGTTTGAAATTGTCAAAGATATAAAAGTAGTATTCGGAAAAGGACCCAACAGCAAATCAGTGCAGAGTGATGACGGACGTGCACCTATGTGGAAGAAGAAGAGTATTTTTTGGGAGTTACCTTATTGGGAAGTCTTAGACGTCCGCCACGCAATTGATGTGATGCACCTAACAAAAAATCTTTGTGTGACCCTTCTAGGTTTCCTTGGTGTCTACGGTAAGGCAAAGGATACATTGGAAGCGCGGCAAGATCTTCAACGTATGAAACAACGGGCCGCCCTACATCCAGAAAAAAGGGATAAAGGACGTCATTATCTAGGTCCTGCGTGCTACACTCTTAGTAAGGAAGAGAAGCAAAGTATGTTCGACTGTTTGAACAGTATCAAGGTCCCATCAGGCTACTCTTCGAATATAAAGAGGCTACTGAACTTGAAAGAGAAGAAATTCGCACACGTAAAGTCCCATAACTGTCACGTGTTGATGACGCAATTGATTCCAATTGCACTTAGAGGTATTCTACCATCTAATGTTCGAGCAACAATCATAAAGCTATGCGCATTTCTCAACACAATTTCTCAGAAGGCAATCGATCCATCGAGTTTAAGCAGGCTACAAGAGGATGTTGTCCAAAGTTTAGTCAGTCTTGAAATGATATTTCCTCCATCATTCTTCAATATTATGACGTATCTTCTAGTTCACCTGGTCAAAGAGATTGGTATTCTCGGTCCTGTTTTCCTTCATAATATGTTCCCTTTTGAACGATACTTTGCAGTACTAAAGAAATACATTCGTAATCAGGCTCGTCCAGAAGGAAGCATTGCGAAGGGTTACGTCACAGATGGAGGTCATTGAATTTTGTGTTGACTATGTGGAAGAACTCTGCCCAATTGGGATTCCAGTATCACGTCATGAGGGGCGGCTGATTGGAAAGGGCACACTTGGAAGAAAATCAGTAAATGCCACAGATCATGCCACGTTGAGCAAAGCACATCTCACAGTTCTGCAACAATCAGCCTTTGTGGCTCCATACATGGAGGAGCACATGCAAATTGTGCGAAGTATATACCCTTTGAAGTCTGAGACATGGATTACAAAACATCATAACGGATACATTCGCCACCTGGTTGCAGAAGGAAGTCATGGCCAACGATCAAATTCATGAGCAGCTAGCTTGGCTGGCCAGGGGTCCGGCAAATTCAATCCTGATATACCAAGGATATGAAATTAATGGTTACACATTTTATACAAGAGCCCAAGATAACAAGAGCACCAATCAAAATAGTGGTGTCCGTATAGATGCCACCAACTCTAGTGGCCAAACGAACTCATATTTTGGTTACATTGAAGAGATCTGGGAACTCGACTATGGGCCGTTGAAGATACCTCTATTTCGTTGTCAATGGGTTAAACTCACATGAAAAGGTGTCGATATCGACGAGTACGGAATGACAACGGTAGACCTCAAAGAGCTTGGCTATCGAGACGAACCATTCGTCCTAGCTAAAGATGTCACTCAAGTTTTCTATGTGCAGGACATGTCTAGCAAAACGAGAAAGGACAAGTCTAGGAATAAATCAAGTTTTGTAGGTGCCGGAGATGAGGCAAAGCGCCATATTGTTCTGGCAGGAAAAAGAAAAATTGTGGGAGTCGACGATGTCACAGATGAAGAAGAATACAATAAGGTTGAAGATATGACTCCGTTCGCAGTGGAGGTTGACACAAGTATTCTTTTAGCCGAAGAGGAGGCTCCGTACGCACGTCATGATCATAATGAAGGGACGATTGTAAAGCGAACCATTGTTAATATTCCCTTAGTTGAATGATTATGTTTTGTGATATTTTCTGTGAACATTATTAGATTTCTTATGCAATTATTTGATTTATTATGTAATTAAAATAATTAGTTATGCACCTAAATGATTTATTATGTAGTAATTAAAATTAGTGTACATTTAAATGATTTATTATTGTACACCTAAAACCATAGTTAATATTTTCTTAGTTGAATGATTTACTAGGCAGTTAATAAATTTATTGAGCAAATAACAAATTTATTAGACAATTATTTTAACTATTAGACAATTATTTAAATTATTAGATAATTATCTGATTTTCTAGGCAATTATGCGCCCACGTGTTTTGCTAAAGATCTCCTCAGCTTCTTCAAAATAAACCCGCAGTCCATGCTAGTTGAAAAGTATTTCCAAATCCGCCCCTGCTTTTACGTTTTAGACCCTGATCTTCTTTAAAATTTAACCCACGGTCCACCCAACCGTGGCCCCTGGTCTTTTTGCATCCTAACCCCCGTGTCTACCCTTTAATTATGTATAGGTCCCTGGTTTTGCAGAAAAAACCCCTAGAAACTTAGTTTTTCTTGCAGAAAATCCCCTAGACCTTGTTTTAAGCGAAGTTTTCACGTTCTAGCTCCATTTTAGGCGTTCTTTGTGTCCACGCGATCGTTGTAACGCGTAGAATAGTTCTAGCATAGTTTTGGTTGCTGTTTTCATGTATTGTTGTACTGTTTCTTAGTTTTTGCTATTGTTTGCATGTATGTTTATGTTGTGTATTGTTTTTGGCCATGTGTTCGTGAGAAGACGTTGATCCATCTGATCAGTAGCCCCAGTACCAGTACCCGGAGCAGCCATCTTCTGAGCAGTTTGAGCAGCAGGAGCAGTTTGAGGAAGGCAAGTATAACATGTATTTAAATAGAGAGTGAATAATGCTTGTATTTATGTATTTATCATGTATTTTTGTAACTCATGTATTTATCATGTAAGTCATGTAACGACGACGAGTAACGACGATGAGTAACGACGATGAGTAATTTCGTATTCGCTCTCTAACTCACGCATTCGCCATCCCTCGACCCTCAACTCTAGACCTCGACCCTCAACCCGGTTCCTCGACCCGGTTCCTCGACCCTCAACTCTCAACCCCGTTCCTCGAACCGGTTCCTCGACCCCATTCCACGACACACACACACACACACACACACTCACACTAACACACACACACACACACACACACACACTCACACTAACACACACAGACACACACACACACACTAACTCTCTCTCTCTCTCTCTTTCTCTATCCCTCTAACATACACACACACTCTCTCTCTCAAACACGCATATTTGTTCAAAGAATTGAATTCTCCTACTTCATTTAAGGATGGACACATACTCTAACACATTGTTACTGGTTTCAGTTAAGGATGGACCCCTTCGGTGATGAGCAGGCCGCCGGGCAATACATGTTGGACGCAATAGACAAAGATACGAGGACCAACACCACCCAGCCAATCGCTGAAGAAGATGCTCGGACAGCTGATTCGTTCCTGAATATGTCTGGAGATGCCGATGAAGAAGATGATGACTTTGCGCCGCCGCCCAATCAACAGCAGCATGTTCTAGTACGAATCTTAAAACTATATGCATGGTGTCTTTAGTAGATTAGTTTTGCGATTAACATATCTTTTCTGTAATTTAGTCGACCTCCGCATCGACTTCGTTGAGCCAGTCAAAAGGGAGACGCCGGCCAACCAAGAAAATGGAGGGAAGACAGGTCGTCAGAGAAGTGGACGCAGAGGGCTGTCCTAAGTGCTCCAGAGGATGCTAACACAAAATTTGTCAACCAATGTGGGGTTATTGTTCGGGCAAGAATTCCGATCACCACAAGACTATGGAAAACGACCAAACCCGAAGAACAGCAACACGCCGTGCCTACACATCAGAAGGAAATGCTATGGGTAGAACTCAAGGATATGTTCACTCTTTCTGAAGGAGTTGACCAAGAACTTGTGAAGAAATGTGCCTTGAGAAAGATGGCCCTTGCCTTTGCAACTTTCAAGAAGAAGTTGTACACCAATTACATCAAGAAGGATAAGGAGCCGAACTGGGACGATCTTCCTCAGGTTAAACCATACTGGGAGGAGTTCAAACAATACAAACTATCAGAGGAAGCCCAAAAAAAATCCGAACAAGCCAAGGTGAATGCTGCAAATAAGAAGTACAGCCACCACCTTGGGGCTGGTGGGTACAAGAAGTCAGTTAAAAAATGGCAGAAGATGGAGCAGGACCTTATAGATAGAGGCATCAGGCCGACGACTTGGGATTGGCCGGATAGATCCAAGTGGTGGTTATTGCTAATGGCGTGACACTAAACTAGTTGGATGGAAGTTTGGTCGTGCCCGAGCATATGCAAGAAGTGTCCCGCGAATCTAGTCGCTGCAATAGATGAGACTCAACAAGGAACATTCCATGCTCAAAGGGAGAATGATGAGCTAACAAGGGCATTAAAGAATCCGGAACACCCTGGACGAGCCCGCGGCATCGGCGTGGTCCCATGAAAAGTTGCTTGGGCCGGAGATCCCTCTTACAAGACTCACCGAAAGAGCAAAGCCGAACAGGAAGAGAAACTTCGTGCCATAGAAGAAAAGATGAACGAGAAGGTTGCGTCCTTGGAATCTCAGATGGACGCCAGGGTCAATGAGGCAGTGCAGCTAGCTCTGAGCCAAAGGGGCACTGCTCGGTCGCACCCGGATGTTGTGATAAGCCCGGCCTCTCAGCGACGCAGCAGCTGTGCATCCACGGCGGCGCCCGATGTACAAGCGGAACATCAACCCCAGATTGAGCCAACGGCGGTAGATGACCAGAGGTATCCAGTGGATGATGTCACCATGCCGACACCGTGCGAGCTTCATGTGCGAGCAAGAAATATATCCATTCATGTCGCATACGGGTCAGCCCTGCCCCTGAATCCTTCTACTACAATTCATGGAAGGCCGATACCTCCTGGCTACACCTCCGTCACAGTCGAGCAGATAGTTGGAAACAATGAGGATCTTAAGCTCGACTTCGTTGGAGGGGATGGAGAGAAGACATTGGGAGACGCACTGCACGGGGTCGTTCTATGGCACAAGGCCGACATCAAACTTACTGCAAGCACAACGGCTCCCGTGCAGACCGATCGCCCGTCTCCGCGGCCTACCTCACCGCCGTCCCCACTACCACCTCCTTCACCACCGTCTCCGCCGGCGCAAAGGGCCACGAGTACTCCAACTCCTCCTACACTAGAAAAGGGAAAGAAAAAGACAGCATCCCTCCCAGCGGCTGGACCCTCAAAGAAGAAGCAGAAAACTGGTCGAAAGACAATTAACCTACGAGAAAACCGCTGAGGAGTTGGAAGAGGAGACTGCTCGATATATAAAAGAACAATTGAAGCCTAAAGTCCCCCCGCCGAGGGAAAATGTACCTCTAGAACTAGGGAAAAAGCTTCTCGCAAACCTAGACAACCCACCAAAACCGAAAAGCTTACCCTCGGACTATGATCGTACTCTGACAAAGGCACACAAGGTGAGAAATCTGAAGAAAAAATGTGGCAAGACCATTCCTCAGCTTGGCACACAACAAAAAGAACTCGAGCCCCTCCGGGTGCCAGGGTTGCCACTCCTACACCTGACGGACGTACAACTCCAGGCGGACCTACAGGCCGCAATATTTCTTTCTGAAACTGGATTAACGCTAGAGGAGGCAACGGGGCATGTGGAGGCAAAAATCCCTATCGCTCGCACTATTACTCCATTCCAGCATGGAAAACCGTTTGTCACTGAGGAAGAGGAGAAAAGTCTAGGCACGTTGATGTTCAATTTGCATAGATGGTACCTGCGAATGGCAAAAGACGAAGGAAAAATGTTTGGAGTCAAGTATCGTGACCATGATTTCTTCCGCGGGGAGGACGACTTCTGGGTGTACTTCCAAAATTTATATCACATTTACCATCGACAAGCCCTCGACGCCTCTATCATCACCATTTGGGTTTTGTAAGTATCACTTACCTCTACATTAATACTTTTTGTTAATAAGAACATAATTATATGTGTGCATTATAAAATTTGTATTGCATCGTTTAGACAGGAGATCCAAAGAAGCCGAAAACATGGATGGCACCATCAGATCGGCTTCATGTCTCCTTTGCTAGTCAACCAGAAATTGATCAACGAAAGTTACAAGGAAACGTGCGAAAACATGTACGATTCGTTGACTAGGCAAAGTTACAAATCCTATATATTCATACCATACAACTTTGGGTAAGCCTTGATCGACTCAAACCTCTGTTATATTACTAAATAAATTCTAAGTTGTCTAATACAGTTATGTATATATCCTATCTATATCTGCAGTTATCATTGGATTTTACTCATACTTTCCGTAGAGACCGGCAATCTTATAGTCTTTGACTCAATGAGAAATCCATATTCCGCAATCCAACATATCATAGACCCCTTGAACAGGTAAGTTCAGTTTGCACAATCAAATCTTTTTTCTGTTAATAACAATTCCTGAATATCAAACTTAACTTTGAGCGTAGGGTTTGGAAAAAATTTGTGAAAAATAACAAAGGACGTGGTCAATGGAGGCCCGAACTGAACGTCAACATGGATTATCCGGTATGGTCATTCATAAAGATTTGTCTAGTTAAGTATATAATCCCAAATTGTTCTAAATTGAGTAATTTATTTGTTTCTCCTTAAGTGTGCGAGACAACAACAAGGAACTGATTGGTGCGGGTACTACGTATGCGACTACTTGCACATCATGACTCCATGCAGGAAGGCTACTGATGAAGAAACGAGAGTACGTCCAAACCGTTCACTAGTATATTTTCATAATTGTACTAACGCACAGAATGTTAATGCTTTTTTCCTAAATGATAGATGTCTCAAATGGGGGATGAATGTTACTCTACTGATCGGATCAACGCCGTGTGCGAGCAGCTCGCCGGATTCATTTTGAACGAGATCTTGGATCCTAGAGGCGAGTTCTACCACGACGGTCACATCGATAGAGAACTTTCATCGACATCCTGAGGGGACTAGTAGTTGGGACGGCTAACATGACTTGTACATTTGTAAATATTTTTAAACATTATGCCTTGATGTTTGTAAATTTGTAAATATATTAGTTCATGTAATTAGCTTAATTATATGCTCGCATTTCACTTTTAGTTAGTTTCAAATATTCTCTGAAAACGAACACGAACAACCAATGAACGTAGAGTACTGTAGAGCTTGAGTGCGTTTAGCAATTATAAAAGAATAAACAGTAATAAATAGAACAAACAAAACTGGATTTGGGAAAAAAAAGGGAAAATGTCATTGGTACCGGTTGGAAATACCAACCGGTACCAAAGGGGCTGCCACCTTACGTCAGCGAGGCAGCTTCTTTGGTACCGGCTGGTATTTCCAACCGGTACCAATGGAGGCCTAAGGCACCGGTTGAAAAACCCGGTGTCTTAAGTAGAGGCCAATGGTCGCGGTTGCGGGGCACCGGTTGGGAAACCGGTGCCTTTGGCCTTTCTCAGCCGGTGCCCAAGGCCCATTTTCTAGTAGTGATGGTGTCTTTACGATAGAAGTACAACAAATATGATAGGTGGAGGAGAGAGAGTGAGTATAATAGAGATCCACATAGAGATATCATGAGTTGTATAGTGTAGTTTATAAAGGTGGTGCCTTCATGATATGGCAGCATAAACACTACCTATAAATATTATAGATTGGTGGCTGCCCTAACTTGTAAGATGCTATCGCGCTAAGCCCAAGGCAGGGGCATAATTGTCAACTGCCAGGCTCCACCGGGTCAAGCAGTGCCAAAAAGAAAATCCGGTGTACACTTCAAGCTTTATCCAAAAATTCAATTTCAACAAGACTACAATAATTTTTGGATACCATAAATGCAAGATTCTATAAAATGGGTGATGGTTTTCCTTGATCATCCAAGTTGGCATAGCATAGACTTATTCATCTCTTCACGAATGAATCAAGTTGAACAGAACTGAGTTTACCTATATTGATGTTTGTTAAATCTAAAAAACTAAATAGCCTTTAGAGCAGATGTCATTTATTTCATTATTGATATTTATGTAAGTTAACTTTTTCACATATTAGTTGACTAAATGCTGTATCTTTGTGGCAACTAGCAATTGTTGACACGGCTAGGATGATCATGTATATTCTTCTCATCACAAATATAAGTTTATTCAAAGGAGTTCTATATGTGCTTCTGAAACTTTTAAGATGCCTAGCTCGCTTTGAAACAAATTAAGCTTTCTACGGCTATGAGTGGCTTGATGATCCACCTCAATAAAATAACTCAGGATTACTACGTAATACTACGCTTGATGTCAGAACAACCTATAGCAAAATCGAAAAGGCTTCGCTGGAAGGGCCTTTGGGATAATAAATAGAACCGTCTCTAGCTGTGAAATGTAGTTGCATTGTTGCTCTTTACCCACCACGTACGAGTTTGCTCATACCATCTCCGATTTGCTCATGCATGGGATCATTCTTTGTCACGATCATGGCCACTTCAGAAATCCTTCTTCACTGAGCACCCAATTCCAATGAATCGTTACACATTATATTATTCTTAATAAGAAAAATCAAATGTGTAAGCGCTTAAACTAGTTATCCTTAAAATGTGCCTATGATGTTTGTAGTATTCAGCATAAGGGAGTTGTAACAATTGTTAAATGATGTACATGCATAGGCTAATTTTTTCTAGCAACTATCAATTTGATTGGAAGTTTAGCAATCTTGATCTATCTAGTCTTATAAATGTAATAAAAGGATTAGATTAAGTGGGTCGTGGGGTTTAGTTTTGATTTTGGTTTGGATTTGGGTTAATTTTCAATCCAATATCGAGTTTTATACATTTCCACCTCATGTGTAGCGCACCTTGAGCTATGTGATGAGTGTACTTCATATGTGTGTACGAATCAAGTACCAAAAAAGAATCAAGGGCCAATCCACTTTGGAGGCAGGGTGCTCATGCCCCCCTTCCCTCTAACCCAATGGGGCCACCCTATGAAAAATGCCATGATAGTTTTGTAAAATTAACTACTCAAAATATTATGCATTTGTATAGCTCCTATACCAATTCATTTTTTCTATTTTGTAAGGTCTTCAAGTTTCGTGCACCAATAGATTGGAACAAGGGTCTCACCATCCTGTAAGTTGCTAGAAGATTTTTTTCTTCATATACATTGGAGACGACATGCTGGATGAGGATGCCTTCAAAGTATTTCTTCTTAATAACGTGTGTCTTCAATGAGTTTTGACATAATTTTCTCTAATATATCTTTGTAGTTTACATTCTCCGTGAAAGGAACAATGTAATTGTGATTCTCATTTCAAAAACCAGTAGGATGGGCGTCTTCTTCTCACTTAAGGACCCTCCTCAGGTGATTTTTCTAATCCACACATAGCGATGGCAAACCCAAGAATTCACAAATTGAAGATAAAAGATTCCGAAACAAGTAAACATGATTTTCAACCATCTCAACAATAGAATTTCGTATGTGTGTACGAATCAAGGGTCAATCCACTTTGGAGGCAGGGGGCTCATGCCCCCCTTCCCTCTAACCCATTGGGGCCACCCTATGAAGAATGCCATGGTAGTTTTGTAAATTAACTACTCAAAATATTAAGCATTTGTATAGCTTCTATACCAATTCATTTTTTCTATTTTGTAAGGTCTTCAAGTTTCGTGCACCAATAGATTGGAATAAGGGTCTCACTGTTCTATATGTTGCTAGGAGATTTTTTTTCTTCATATACATTTGAGACGACATGCTGGATGAGGATGCCTTCAAGGTATTTCTTCTTAGTAACATGTGCCTTCAATGAGTTTTGACATAATTTTCTCTAATATATCTTTGTAGTTTAGGTTCTCCGTGAAAGGAACAATGGAATTGTGATTCTCATTTCAAAAACCAGTAGGACGGTCGTCTTCTCACTGAAGGACCCTCCTCAGGTGATTTTTTCTCACTGAAGGACCCTCCTCAGGTGATTTTTCTAATCCACACATAGCGAAGTCAAACCCAAGAATTCACAAATTAAAGATAAAAGATTCCGGAACAAGTAAACATGATTTTCAACCATCTCAATAATAGAATTTTGTATGTGTGTACGAATCAAGTACCAAAAAAGAATACTTTGGAGGCAAGGGGCTCATGCCCCCATTCCCTCTAACCCAATGGGGCCACCCTATGAAGAATGCCATGGTAGTTTTGTAAAATTAACTACTCAAAATATTATGCATTTGTATAGCTTCTATAACAATTCATTTTTTTCTATTTTGTAAGGTCTTCAAGTTTCGTGCACCAATAGGTTGGAATAAGGGTCTCACCGTTCTATAAGTTGCTAGAAGATTTTTTTTTCTTCATATACATTTGAGACGACATGCCGGATGAGGATGCCTTCAAGGTATTTCTTCTTAATAACATGTGTCTTCAATGAGTTTTGACATAATTTTCTCTAATATATCATTGTAGTTTAGGTTCTTCGTGAAAGGAACAATGGAATTGTGATTCTCATTTCAAAAACCATTAGGACGAGCGTCTTCTTCTCACTGAAGGACCCTCCTTAAGTGATTTTTGTAATCCACACATAGTGATGGCAAACCCAAGAATTCACAAATTAAAGATAAAATATTTCGGAACAAGTAAACATGATTTTCAACCATCTCAACAATAGAATTAGATTAGAATACGGAATAAAAGTAAATTTGTTCGAGATAAGATGAAAAAATAGTTTAGAGATGACTTAAAAAGTTCGAAGGTTTTTATTTTGAAGTCTATTAGTCAAAATTAGCCAACTTGAGTTATGATTATAAATAAAATTTATTTTTATTTTCTTTAAGAAAATTAATGCAATTCATAATCTTAGAAATTGGAACCTGATGAATGAGGGTATAGGAGAGAAAAGAGAAATAGGGGCCAATTCACTATGGGTGCGGGCGAGGGGGGTGTGCTCATGTCCTATCCCATTTGACCCAATGGGGCACCCTGAGTTTAAGGAGCACCCTATCTAATTATTTTTTCCTATAATTTGGGCCATAAAAATAATGATCTAACAAATTAGAATTATTTTGTTTAGTCAATTACCGACTAACTCTATAGTATATAGCATTCTTTATGCTTCATATTCAGGATTTCCATATTAATTTATGAGGATACTTGATTGTATTTATTATAATGAATAGATTGAATTGTTAGTTCAATAATAATGTGATCCCAACAACATTGACAAAAGGCAATTAATTTTAAAATGCATCTGAATACCTATTAGAAATTGTGAAATAAACATCCCAAAAATGTTGTTTCCTTTAAATAATGGAAAAACCTAGTTGGCAGCCTAGAACAATTGAACAAACAAGCAAGGGGAAATTGATCAAAAGTCGGTGTTCTCCAAATATGATTCCCCTAATTCATTTAGGTAGAACCATGATATAAAGTAACTAGTGCTACAAGTACAGCAAAAATAAAAACAAAGACAAAGCAATATTTTTGTTTCTAATTCTTTTAAGAGTAAATTTCACCGGCGGTCCTCTAATTTGCCGCGTGTTCTCATGCAGGTCCCGATACTTGCAAAATGTCCATTCAGCACCTTAAACTTGCTATATCGTGTCACTGCCGGTCCAAACTGCCTCCCCGAGCCGAGCGCCTCTCTCGCTCATCCCCTCCCACCCGCTGTTGGCCATCCTCGATCCACGCGCGCGGGAGCAGGCGCTGAGGTGAGCAGTGGCCACCAGCCTCTGCTCCGCGGCGGCGACGGCCTCGGACAGCAGCTACCACGGCCCGGAGCAGAAGCACCACCATCCGGCGGCGGCGCGGTTCATGTCGGCGGCGCCAGTGGAGCAGATCCTGGCGGCGCTAGAGGGGGCCGGCCTGGTGGTGCGCGAGCTGGACGACGGGTCGGTCAACATGGAAGGGACGCGTGAGGGAGAGCACGGCGCGCTGGTGGTGGCCGTGGAGATCTACGAGCTCACGCCGAAGCTGGTAGTCGTGGAGGTGCAGGGCAAGTCCGGCGGCGCCGCCGAGTACGAGGAGTTCTTCCGGGCTATTCATGCATGTTCGCCCGCAGCATCAAGGCATGCCCATGCGTGCACGTTCATCGTCGACCATCGTATGTGGCGTAGTGCCTCGGACAGCAGCGGGTTCGCGGCCAGAGGAGCTCGCCGTCGCCGCTGGCTGCCCGCCCGCCCGACATGGCCGCGCAGCTTCGGTTCCGCCCGACCGGCGCTGGCCTCCTCCGCCCGCAATAGCGCTGGCGCCGGCCTCCGCACGCCCCGCACTGGCACCTGGGAGTAGCGGCGGCGGCGGCGGCGATGGGGCTGCCTGAGAGTAGCAGCAGCAGGCAGAAGTGGTAGAATCGCTTGCTGGTTGTGGATGGCGCAGCGGTGACATGGTCCTCCGGACCTCAATCGACCAAGCCAAGATTTCATGCTCAAATCGACATCCGCTGCGATTGAATTGAAGTCCCGCATGGTGGAATCGAGCTCTGTTGCAACGAATTGGGCCAGCCGCGACCATAGGTAGGAGCAGCGCGAGATGCCGGTGGCCGCGAGCGAGGGAGCGCTCTGCCGGCGGCGTGCAGGGAAGCGTTGCGGGCCACGCCGAGCCGGCTGCATCGGCGAGCTCCTCCGGCCGCGCGGGCGTGCTCCGCCGGCGTGCGGGCTAGTGCCACCGGACACGCCGCGCTGGCCGCGTGGGCAAGCTCTGCAGCTGGCGGGTGAGGGCTGACGGCCGCGCGGGGCTTTCCATCTGCGCTGAGCCCGCTCTGCCGGCGTGCGGGAGAGTGCCGCTGGCCGCGCCATGCCGGCCGCGTGGGCAAGCTCTGCAGCTGGCCGGTGAGGGCCGCTGGCCGCGCGGGGGAGAGCTCAGCCGGCGTACAGGAGACCGCCGCCGGCCGCGAACCAGCTGCTGTCCGAGGCCATCACCGCCGTGGAGCAGAGGCTGGTGGCTGCTGCTCACCTCGGCGCCTGCTCCCGCGCGCGTGGATCGAGTATGGCCGGCGGCAGGAGGGAGGAGATGAGCGAGAGAGGCGCTCGGCTCGGGGAGGCAGTTTGGACTGGCGGTGACACGATATAGCAAGTTTAAGGTGCTGAATGGATGTTTTGCAAGTACCGGGATCGGGATGAGAACGCGGAACAAGTTCGAGGACCGCCGGTGAAATTTACTCTTCTTTTAACCCCCATCATCTCTAAAAATGATTTCCAAAAGTAATGGATGACCACGGATGCCGCTTGCACACAAGTTTTCTGGAGGGCTAGTGTCTCTTAGTTGATCCCCCCCCCCCCACTCTATACAATTGACAATTGTATGGTGTACATGGTACATATACTTTCTATTTGCTCGTACTCATACACCCTTTGTTGGATCATCTGTATTATCGGGTGCTCTCCTTTAATTCAAGATTAACTATCAAAATTCTGATGCATGAAGTATTCATACTTATGGTGCTATGCATATGTAAGCTCATGGTAGTGTCACCGATTGAATCAAAAATTCTTGGTCCTTCAGCAATCAAATAGGCACATAAACTTTGCTGGTAGTGTAAGGTGAATGCATCTCCACTTGTATGGTGACTTAAAACTATATTCGCCCTTTCAGAAAGATCATAATTTTTTTAAAAAGTTTCGGATCATTTGGTTGAGGATCACATGTGCTCAATTGGAATGTGGGGCTCACATGGCGAATGAATCTGCACCATTCACACTCACGTCAATAGCGTAGGTTCATTCTCTGTTCGCCTGGCCTCCGGCGGCTCTACACGATGACGGGAAAATTCAGGAAACAACATTGGTTCTCAGTAGCGTTGAGCAAATATTACTTCAAATCCATATATTCACAAAAGAACACTGGTTTCACAAAATAGATTAGTAAAATAGCACTCCACATATTCTTTTCCATTCTTTTCTTCTCTTTTGTCATTTCTTCATAGGCAAACTTTGTCATTTCTTCATAGGCAAACTGACTAAATTATTGAAAGATATCTAGGCCCCTAAGTGGCTTTTGGTTTTTGACAACAAAACACATGTACATTTAATATGGTTATCAAGCATGTGTGTAGGTGCTAAGATTGAACAGGTGACACAAATGATGAAGCATGTCCCCCTAAAAAGGAAATAAAAAAGCGGTGTTTGGAATTGACTCAAGGATTAGTGTTTTATTTTGAATTTGAGTATAGGAATGCCGTACTATAAATAGGGATTTTGATCTGCAGGTTGTGACTTGGATCTAGTGCTAAAGAAATCCATGCAAACTCAGTGAGCCACAAAAACCACTCCAAAATCTTACAAGAGTTAGTTTTGAGTGAGCCTGCTGCTAAATCCGGAGTGTCCAGGTTTCAGCCTGAAATGTCCGAGCTCTAGGCCTGAAGTATCCGGAGTTTTACCCAGAGTATCTGGATAACTATTGGACAACGACTAGTTTATGTGTGTGGAGTATAAATACCCCCTATACCCCTTAATTTACACCTCATTTTCGCTCATTTTCGAACTGAACAGCCCTAGTGTAGGATCAAGAACACCGACTAGAGGGGGGGTGAATAGGCAGTTTAAAATCTAAAACCAACAACACTAGAGAAATTTAATTAGTAACAAAGGAAAGCCCTATGTCCTGCTACTACTATCTCTAGATGGGTTTGCAACCTAGGGTGACAAGATACAAATTAAGCTCTAGTAAAGTAAATTGCTCAAAGTAAAAACAAAAATTAAAGTGAGCAGGAGAGGTAACCAAGCTTGACACACAAATTTATCCCGTGGTGTCGATGACTTTCCGGTCACCCCTAATCCACGTTGAGGTGGATTCCAAGAATCAACCGCTCCTCTATCAAGAACCTCTTGATCTTGAGCCGGCTTGAATCAAGGAACCGCTCCACACCTCGATTCCACTAGAGTTGCTCTTCACCACTCCGGTGAGGTGAGCACAAGATCTCTCACAATCGAAATCGGGGCTCCTCAACAATCTCCTTGGAGGAGCTCTACGAAATCCTCTTCTCCAAACCGTCTAGGGAGCGGCAACTCCCAAGAGTAACAAGTCGATGACGCTTGCTTGAAGTTTCCCTAGTGCCACAAAGCTCAAACTCTTGATGCAATGCACTAGGAAGCCCTCACACTCTCAAGAATGCAATCTCTAAGCAAGTGTGTGTGAGAGAGGGATGCCTTAGCTCTATAGTATCAAGTATGTAGTCCAAATGGCCAAGAGAGAGACCCAATGGCCGGGCATTGGGTATATATAGACATCCCCTCAAAAACTAGCCGTTACACCCTTTTCTGCGAAGTCGCGGACCGTCCGCTGTTCAAAAACCGGACCGTCCGCCGGTATAAGCCAGTGAGTCAGAGTGCATTTAATGCGTGTCAGAACTAGCCGTTACAGCCCTTGCGGACCGTCCACGCCCCAGGGGCGAACCATCCGCAGTTAAGTGTTCCACACCACCAGAGACGAACATCGTCTCTGGTACAACTTTGAAATTAGCCGGCGGACCGTCCGCACTCCAAGAGCGGACCGTCCTCCATTCATCCTTAGAAATCCACTAGAGACAACAATGTCTCTGGTACAAATTGTCAAATAGTCAGCGGACCGTCCGCGCCCCAGGGGCGGACCGTCCGCAGCACAGATCATTAGCCCAACCAGAGAAAACACCCTCTCTGGTATATTTTGAGTTAGATCGACGGACCGTCCACCCACCTAGGCCGGACTGTCCGCCAGTCACATCTAATTTCCACCAGAGCCAAACATGCTCTCTGGTACGGGTGAGGACCGTCCGCACTCCAGGGAGCGGACTGTCCGCGCTTGTGCAGTCAGCTCTCAAACATGTTCTTTTTCAAATCTTGTCAAAGCGTCGTTAGCCCTCATGTATGCACCTAGACATTTTGAGCAAAATGGCACTAAAGACCCGTCAACCACGAGTACACAACCCCTCTTGATAGTACGGCTATCTATCCAACAAATCCGGTCACTTTTCATCCACTAAACGCCTTGTGACCGGTAAAATACAAAAGCCCTATTTTATACCATTGTCTTGAGCCCGAGCTTTGCATATCATCTCCAAACTTCACACGTTCACAACCAAATCTCTTTCATCCGTGGATCAACCTATCCAACAAATCCGGTCACTTACTCATTTTTCATGAAAATTTCAGAATATGGTATGAATAAATTCACCAAGTTCGATGAGTAGAGAGAACTCCCCCTTGATATGTGCATATAAATTTGAATGAATACCAACAGCACATATATATGAAATTTGAAAATTTTGACGGAGTTTCCCCTATAAGTGGAAATCGAGGCATACAAGATACAAGATATATATATATATATATATATATATATATATATATATATATATATATATATATATATATATATATATGATATGAATTTTTGCTTAGTTAGCACAACCTCACAACCACAAGATGAACATAAGTAGATAAGAGTAACACAAATCAACATAATTCATCACACATTACAAACCAAATGTTCAAATCCAACCACAAATCACAAACCGAGTTCATGCAAGACACAAATCATAAACATGTAATGCAATAGTTCAACACAAATAAACACGAGTAGCAAGTGGAAGCCGAAAGCGAATGATTTCCATGTGAAGTCCATGAGCTCCCCCTAGATCCAAGCACTCCAAAGCTCCTTCTCCCCCTTTGGCATCAATTTCCAAAAGCGTCAATCCATCGGCGGTGGAGGAGGTGGCGGTGGGTAGAACGGCTGGTGCGAGTAGAACTCTGGAGGCGGCACTGGAGCCGGAAACACTGAGTAGAAGTGGTCAGAAAACCCGGTGAAGGCTGTGTTGAAAGTATCAAAGCGCTGCTCTAGATGCTGCTGCCTCTGCTCAAGCTGCTCAAACTGCTCAAAAGAAGGCAAATCCTCAAAGCGTGAGTCAAGAGCTGCTATGTCTGAGTGTAAACTCTGATGAACCCCCTACATCTGAGCCATCATGGGCTAGAACATCTGCTGCTGCATGTTCTGGAAGTTGAAGTTCATCTGACTCTGCATCTGGCTAGCCAACCCCGCAATCTAAGAGGACATGCTCTCCTGCATGGATGCAAAGTAAGGGTCAAAGTAGCCAGCTGGAGGAGCCCACTGCTGCTGTACTGGAGACTGTGGTGGTGGCATGGCATGCTGAGCTACAGCTGCTCCCATGTGAGCATCATTATCACTATCATCATCACCATCCTGCCCATGTGCTTCAGCATCCATATCATTTCCAGGGAAAGGAGTCAAAGGCCTCAAAAGAAAAACATTGTCATTCTTGAATGGCCTGAAAGGAGTGTGCTTGCTCTCACATATCCCTCTGAAGTTAGACTTGACCTTGATGATGGACATAATATATGGAGCAAAATATAAGTTCATCTCCATGTTAAGCCTTAAATCTGCAAGCTGATCCATAATATGAGCAATGACATTTATTCTATTTCCGTTCATGATATGAGATATCACATTCCAATAGAGCCCTCTAATCTTGTCTTTGTTGCCACTCTTAGGCATGAATGTGACTTTGACAATTTTATTAATCACAGCAGGATGATGCCTCATACCATGAATGTCCCAAAGCTTGTAGCAATACCAAGATGTGCAGGCTCATAGTACATGGGGTAGTCATTCTCATCTAGAGGGTTTTCTAACACAACATTCATACTTTGCTCACTAGTGATGAAATCATAATCCTACTGATTAGCCTCAGCAAACTGTGCAAATGTAGCATAATAGGTTCTCTTGCCAGTTGTCCACCAAAATGTTTCCTCAACCATGTTGATCTCTAGGGTGGCATAGAACTGACGTATGACTGTTTCATTCCAATCACACTTATGCTGCAGAAAATTTACTAACCCCATTTGCTCAAATCTATCAACTAGATCAGACATGACTTGTTGTGATCTCATATAGCATAGGTCAATGGTCTGATGTTTGAATACATTCTTCTTAACTAGATGACCAAAGTAAGCATCTTTTTGTACCTCAGTTTTGAAGAAGAGGATATTGATGTCCCGAGGCAAGTTGAACTGATTCACTGCTCTAGCATTGGCATAGCTCACATCACTCCACTGTCGGCTAGGAAGATCCAGCCCCATGAGATCTGTAACATCATCCTCAACTTCCTCAGTCTCTTCCTCTGAAGATTCATCACCAACATCACCCACTGAAGATGCTGCATCCATCTCACTGAGATTGGGAGCGTAGTCCACATCATAAGAGTCATCACTGTCTCTTTGTCTTTTGGAAGACACAACCCTCTTGATTTTGGAAGTAGTGGCCTTGAGGGTCTTCCGGGGTGGCCTGAGATCAATAATCAATCATAAGATTCATATATTCAAGTATAATATCCAAGCCAAGTAAGATCATCACAAGAGAACAAGAATCAGCCATTCTGTGCACTGGCGGACCGTCCGCATGAAGGCCGCGGACTGTCCGTCCATGTGCTGATTCTGCCTAACGGCGGACCGTCCGCCAACCAGGCGCGGACCGTCCGCGATGCATCTATTCATGCGTAGAGAGCCCAAAATCGCCCCAAACTTTGATTCATCCATATTATGAGTTCTAGATCAAATCCACCAACCAAAATTTAACCATAGTACCTCCTCATCACTAGGAACAAGACCCCCCAAATATTATGAGTTTGCCAATGATTTCAGGACCCACGTCACAACACAACCAGCAGGTACCCTGGGGTACCTGGACGCTGAATATTATAACACATCCCGGCTTAGTGAGAAGAGTGACGTGTACAGCTTCGGAGTTGTGCTACTGGAGCTCATCACAGGCCAGCCACCAGCAGTCCCTGTTACTGGCACTGAGAGCATTCACATTGCACATTGGGTGCGCCAGAAGCTCTCAATGGGTAACATTGAGAGCATTGTTGACCCGGCGATGGGAGGAGAGTATGATGTCAACTCTGTCTGGAAAGTTGCAGAATTGGCACTGCAATGCAAAGAGTGGCCATCACGGGAACGGCCAACAATGACTGACGTTGTGGTGGAACTCAAGGAGTGCATGGAGCTGAATGTGCTGCACGTATTGGGATATTACAGCTCGGCGCCGAGCAACACAATTAATCTCAGTGCTGCAAGTGTTGACTTACAGAGTGATGAACCAGGAAGTGATGCAAGACAGGAAACTGTGCTTGAGCTGGAACAGTTAGACAATAGATCATCAACTCAACTAGGTCCTGCACCACGATGAGATGATGGTCTAGAATTCGTGGAGTAAGTCAGATGCATCAGAAAATTGTATTTCATCATGTCGTTTGAGCTGTTAAATCAAGTAACTAGTTCGCAACCCTCCATCTATGAATGGTGTATACTTATGATAGAAACTGAATATGTGATTTCCAAGTGGAGCTAGATATATAGAGAACTTGTTTGATAATAGCTGAAACATTGAAACAGAAAATTTAATGGGTCTGAATCAAGACTCAAAACCCAATCTCATGATTGCTATGGTTCTTGGGTATGTCAACAGCATCTGATGTGAACAAGTTTGCCTATATTATACTTGTTAAGAGCTTTGTTGAGATAGAATCTTATGGAGTGAGTAGCCAAATGTAAATATGGAGGGTGAAATTTAGCTAGTCTGCAGCGAACTAGAGAGCACTCTATACAAGATTGATAAGTATTTTCAACAGTACCCGATATAGAGGGAGTTCATTACCTAATGACACCAACAATTTGCGAATTGTGACCTTGTTACATCGTCCACTCTTTCTATAGCCCATAGTATAGAGTCTCAGAAGTTCTTTGTTGTCACAACCTATAAACTGAATGTAGATCAGATGCTGTTGTCCAATGCTTGCATTATACATACATATTTCTATATTATTGGGCAGCTTTCATATATTGGAGATACAAGAAAGGGCCTGAACTCCCTCATAATCCTCGGTGCTTGGACCATCTAGAAACTTAGAAATGATTGTGTGTTCAACGGTGCTGCCCCTAGCATTCCTGTGGCTCTTGCCCGTGCTAGGGAGGAAGCCCATTTGTGGAGTTTAGCTGGTGCTAAGGGGCTGCCCTTACACACAGCTAGTGTTGTTGTGCCTTAGTGGATGGTGTGGTCAGGTCTTCCTTGAAAAGCACAGGTGATTAAGTTCTTGCAGGGATAGAGTGTGGGTGTGTGTTCGGGTCTGTGTATGACTCTCTTCTTCTATTAATACGATGATACGCAGCTCTCCTGCATGTTCGAGAGGAAAAAAAAGAACCACAGAGTTGAATCCTTTGACAGAATTGAACTTTCCCTGTCAGAGATATCAGATTACCCTGCAAGACAGAACTCTAGGTATATAATTGTGTCTACACAAAAGGGATTAATCTGACGAAGTATACAATTGAATAAAAATTAAACAGATTGTTTCAACCATTTTGGTTCCTGTTCATATACTGCAACCTCTTCTTTATAAAGGTGAATAACAAAATAATTACTGCAAGGCAATCAAGGTAATGCACCATATGCAGAAGAAACACCAACGAAACTATCGCTACCTAACATTACACCGACCGCACTGCTGAAAATTACAGTAGATCATTAGTCATTACTGACTACATACAACAAACACCTGATCTGATGATGCTATATTATAGCCCTAGAAATTAATTCCTTTCAGATGAAGGGAGCCCTAACCATTAGCAAAAGCATCTTAAGCGAGCAGCCTCTATGAGCCCATAGTAATAAAAATAAGGGGGGGGGACCGGATAACCAACATGAGATTCCCATAAAAGAGTCAAGCCAATAATGCGGGTGCGACATGACTGATGAAGCAATATCCTAGAGAATTATTAGTTCAACGCACCAGGAAATCATCCTGCTCGCATCACAACATGATATGACGCGACAGTTGTGAAGTTTTCTTTCTTTGTATTCGCAAAGGTTGAGCTACATGGGGCGGCGAATATCTCTGAGAGAGAGAAAATCAGGGCTCACCGGCGGTGGTGCGGCGCGAGATCGACGAGGAGGCCGACCGCACGGAGGAGCCAGCGCTCCCCGTCCCACGGAGGCGCCGACGAGCACCGGCGCCCGGCGACGAGCCTCCTGGCACAGATCGAGCAAGTGGATCCAGGTCGGGCTGAGCAAGGCCTAGAGATGACCATATTTTCTTCACGGCCCACTCGATGTCACTTGGCCCAAAAGACCAACATGCATGATCCTTAGCATTGCACCGAAATAAAACCAACCGGGAACGAGCCGTAGCTCGTTTGGCAAGTGCTCCGGGTGGTGGAGCTGCTGGTCGTGGGTTCGAGTACTGCTCAACTCACTATTCCCATAGGGGCTTTCCCCCATTTTCTTCTCCTGCAGGTACTGTAGCTGTTGCCTCACGCGTGGATGCACCACAATGGTCAGGGTGACGTGCCCATCACGTTCGAAGCCTGTTGTCGACTTCGGATACCTCTCAGCCACGTGAAGTTTCCTAGGTATAGGTTGTAGGTCTAGCTTACACACAGCATGTGTGCGTGTGGGCGTGAGTGTGGTGGTGTGAGTTTGTGTGTGAGTTCAGATACTACAGCTTGTACTTGAAGGGTTGAGGCATAAAAAAAAGAAATAAAAACCAACCGTGTGCCGCCTTGCTTGCTTTCATCCGACTCCGAGAACCCTTTCCGCGGCTTAGCAATTGCTCGTTTGGCAAGTGCTCCGGGTGGTGGAGCTGCTGGTCGTGGGTTCGAGTACTGCTCAACTCACTATTCCCATAGGGGTTTTCCCCCATTTTCTTCTCCTACAGGTACTGTAGCTGTTGCCTCACGCGTGGATGCACCACAATGGTCACTCACTATTCCCATAGGGGTTTTCCCCCATTTCTTCTCATGCAGGTACTGTAGCTGTTGCCTCACGTGTGGATGCACCACAATGGTCAGGGTGACGTGTCCGTCACGTTCGAAGCCTGGTGTCGACTTTGGATACCTCTCGGCCACGTGAAGTTTCCTAGGTATAGGTTGTAGGTCTAGCTTACACACAGCGTGTGTGCATGGGGCGTGAGTGTGGTGGTGTGAGTTTGTGTGTGAGTTCAGATACTACAGCTTGTACTTGAAGGGTTGAGGCATAAAAAAAAAGAAATAAAAACCAACCGTGCGCCGCCTTGCTTGCTTTCATCCAACTCCGAGAACCCTTTCCGCGGCTTAGCAATTGGCCCGGCGCGTCACGTTTCTTCTGCCTTCCTCTCGAAGCGCCCCCAACAGTGCCCCGAGGCGAAAGAGGGTGACTTCGAGGCGGACGCCGTTCTCCGGCGGGGATTCCGCTGGTCTTCTTCTTCCTCGATGGCCGGTCGGTCGTTGATGAGGGAGATGGACTGCGGAGTCCCCATGCTGCTGTGAATAGGTTAGATACTTACATATCTAGACCTAGATGCTGCTCGTCGCCGTCGAGCGATGGAGCTAGGTTTTGCCGGGGGCCACTTTCCATAGATTTCTTTTGTTGTCGGTTGGAGATGATGGAGGTGGATCCGCTGCGGCTTGTGTTCCTCTTGCTGATGGTTGCCATCGGCGCATCGGCGAGGTGGATTTTGCTTGGGAGTTGGTTGCTGGCAGCGCGTCGCCCTCGGTGGTGGCGGCTTCAGTCGGCCTCGTGTTCTCAGGATGTGGAAGAGGCTGCGGGTGCTGCGGTAGCGAGGAGGATGGATCGAGCTCGAGCTTCCCCTGGCGGCGGTTGTCGTCGGTGGCGAGCTTGGATCCATGGCCGAGGGAACTCGGGGTGCAGCCCCGACCGATGCTTGTTCGGCATTGCCCTCAGCTCGTCCATGGAGGTGAGCGTCTTCTGCGGTTCGTCAAAGCCTTCGTGCGATGGGGTTCTCGTCGGCCTCGGGTTCGGCAGCGACGGCCAGAGCCGGCGTTGTCCGACGGTGGTGGAGAAAGGGTCCAGGGACCTAGTTGTAATTTCTATTTTTAGGGGGCCTTTCTGTTAGTAGAGAAGGACAGTTGTCATCCGTATTCCTGTACGGCATACTCGTATGCGGTTGTGTATTTGTATGCTTCCTTAACTCTTAAAACATGTATGCTTGAATAAAAAAAACTCCGAGAACCCTAAGACGACGCATGACACCATGGAAGAGGAGGCGAGGCCGAGCAAGAAGGCACGCGGGAGCGCTGGCTCTGGCCTGACGACGTTCGCGCTCCGCCTGGCGAAGCGCCTCGCCGACGGTGGCGGCCAGAACCGGAACCTCGTCTTCTCGCCGGTGTCCATCTACACCGCGCTGTCCCTGGTGGTGGCCGGGGCACGCGGCACCACCCTGGACGAGCTCCTCGCCCTGCTTGGCGCGGCGTCGCGCGACGACCTCGCAGTGTTCGCCCGCGACATGGCGGAGCGCACCCTCGCAGACCAATCCGGGCTCCCGCGGCGGCGGCGGCCCGCTCGTCGCCTTCGCGCGCGGGCTCTAGCGCTATATGCACTATCAACATATACTTCATGGTGGATTTGATAAAACAAATTTGGTATTGTAGTGTTACTATTTCTTTCTATATGTTTGGTCGAAACTTGTCAAGTTTGATTTATAACAAATCTAATATGACATGTATATAAGAATAGGAGTACAAGTAAATCCAATCACATATAGCCACATATGCATATTACCAATTTGATCAGTATTGGATCGACCACGTTTTCGTGCTTTCATCTGGTTAGTAACGTCGGCAAGGAGAGTTGATCGGATCCATATTGTTAACACAAGGCAGGAACTACTACGTACACAAATCCTACAACAACAAAGAAACCCAAAAACTTTAACTCTAAGCAAAAGAACAACGAACATAATGACGACGAGCGGCAGCGCCAGGGTGAGATTGATGCCGACGGTGTCGGCGACCCTGACCGATCATAGTGAGGCCACCTCCTATAGCTGAGGTGCGCGCCGACGCAGAGCGTGCGAGAGACATTGGCAAGGAGGCCGAAGGCGTCGACCTTTGGACTTTGGAGACCCTGACGACGTCTCATCCCCGGAAAGGCTGACGAGGCCCTGGACGTCGAGCAGATCGTTGGCAGAGTACTTGTCCCCGCAGCGGTCCAGCATTGACATGGAGCATGGCGACGCCGCCTTGAACTCGGCGGCGAATCAGTAGCAGTAGCGATGGACGACGATGGTGTGTGGGAGGAAAATACGTGGATGATTGGAGGCGGGAGGCCGACAATGCAGCGCGAGTGGAGCACGGCGACACCGCCGGGGCGCAGCGTGCGCTCCAACTCGGCGGCGAATCGGTATCAGCTGCGGTGGACGATCGTGCGGTGGATGATTGGATGGAAAGCAACAAATATGGAAAGGAGCATCAACGTCGCTTGTATCAAGATGATTGGATGGAAATAAGCAGCAAAAATATGGAAAGCAGCATTAGTGTCGCTTGCTGATGAGCTCGGAACTAAACAAGGAAACAATTTTGGGTATAGGTGGGCGGGTAAGAAAAAGTTTGATGCAAAAAAAAAGCGCCAAAAAGGCAGAACCGTTTTAGATGTGGTTGTTTTCATCAACGTCTCAAAACTTTTACAATCACCCGCCTAACAAGCAGACCTAGCTGTGAGGGGTATGAGGTAATATTTGAAGTGGATGTGAAATTCAATTGTTTCGGATCCTTATATACTAGATACTAGATAGATAAAGTAGATATGGTATAGATAATGAGTAAAAAGGGCATGTGACCATCTTTTAACCCTAAACCATTCAGTTTCTTTTATTCCGACATGCATGCCTCCTACTGTCTATTTCCTTTTATTTTATTATGTTATTCTGTGTAGTTTCTTTAGGTTATATGGTTTGAAAAAAATCTACATTTCACTTTGATCTTGCCTAAAAGTTGTTATATTTTGAGACGGATAGTATGATATTTTGTAAGAAGATAGATCAAGTACATTGGAAGCATCTATTTTAATTTTATTTAGTTTTGCAGGGAAAAATACATATTTCTTTGTTGAATTCGTATACAACGAATAGAGACAAATACAAATTAGGTAGCATATATATATCAAGTTCCACAAAATGCCTCCATCTGGACGTACGGCGTCATATGCACGTCATCACATGGCGCTGCAGTCCGCCGGCTGGAAGGAGAGCACGCCATTGCCGAGGTCGTAGAGCAGGTGCATGTTCTGCTGCATGTAGTTGCCGATGATGGTCGTCTCGTTAATCGGCAGCGTCGCGTTCGGCCCCGCCGAGTTGAACACCACCATGCACGCCGTGGTGTCGTCCACGGGCGCCCAGTAGTTCTCCGCCGGCACCACCACGTCCGACGAAGCTCCGCCGCCGCCGCTTCCAAAGTGGAGCACCAGCGGCGGTACCAGCTTTCCGGCGTCCCCCTGCGCCACGCACAGGTCCAAGCCGCTTCTTGCCGGCGGCGGCACGAGGCTGGCGCCGAGCTGCCGCACCAGCTCCGCCTTCAGCGCCTGGTACGCCACGTCGACGAGGCTCGTGAACGGGGAGCCGGAGTCGATGAGCGTGCCCGCCCACTGCCCCGGCGCCACCTGCCGGAGGTCGAACGCCGCCGCGGGGACGTCGAGCTTGGCTTTCCCCACCGTGATCCCGGCCAGGGGCAGGAAGTAGAACGTGCCGAACAGGTCATCGCTCGGGTTCTTGACGAACGGCACGGAGGCCGCCGGCGTGTTGCCGCTAAGGCCGGCGGACGCGCCGACGAACAGGCGGCTCGTGTTGACAGCGTCGCTGAAGTAGGGCGTGAGGCAGTAGGAGAACTTGGTGTCGCCGAGCTGGGAGACCAGCGAGAGCGCGCCGCGGCCGAGCCCGATGATGCCGGACGCGCCGTCCAGGGAGCCCTTGGTGAGCCTCGACGCGGTGACGCACCCGAACGCGAGGCTCGCGTTCTGCGACCCGAACGTGAAGACCTCCGTGCCGAGGACCCCGGCGATGGCGCCGGCGCCGTAGCCGGTGAGGACGTCGCACGCCGACCTGTTGCGCGAGCATAGGGTCTCGGAGCCGAGGGCGCACGCCCTGGCGTTGCACGCCACGGGCTGGACGGTGCGTGACCGGGACGGGTCGTAGAAGGAGAGGTTCTGGCTGAAGCAGCCGGGGCGGCAGCCGGCGCACTGCGTCCAGATGAGGTTGCTGCCGGTGTCGATGATGGCCTCGGCCCGCTGTGGCGGGTCGCCGATGAGGTACTCGGCGATGTACTGCGTCTCCACCCAGCGGACGGGCGCGGTCACCTCGCCCATGGACGCCAGCCGGCGGTGGGTGCGCTCGGTGGCGCGGCGCATGCGCTCCGCCACGGTGCGGTTCGCCCTGGCGTCGACGTGGATGAGCTCGAGACGGATGCCGGCGCAGGCGGCGGTGAACGTCAGGGAGGCGCACAAGAGCGCCAGCCAGAGCAAGGGTCTCGCCATTTTTGTCTTGTGGGAGCACTCCTTAGCGTGTATTGTTCGTGTGTGTGCATGGAGAAAGAGAGCGAGGGTGAGTGTATATATAACAGATGGGATTATTGGATGGAAATGAAGCGATGGAGTGCCCAACGATATGTTGACAACGTCATTGCAATTCGCAAGTGGATGTATTATTTGAGAATAATAAAACATTAAAAATTTCAACAAAGAATTGGATAGGATAAGCAACAGATTTTATAAGGATTGATAAAGCTCTAGATACATGATCAACGGGTTGATAATCATATATCTGGCAGATTAAGTCATGCATCATTTCATTTGGTAAATAATCAAATTGACGAGACCTTATAACTGATCTTCTATATACTTTGCTAAATTGTTCAAATAATGGGACAAATTCGGATAGATGATGTATTCTTTTAGTACATGACGTACAGCTGCTATAGACAAATATTGTGGAGCATTGGACATTGGTATCAACGAGTAGGTAGCATTTTATTAGCTGGTATGTTGACTTAGTCATCTATACCTAATGTATGACAAATCTTTGCCAAATAGATCGATGGGGCCAAATGGATCGATGGCAAAACAATTTTGACCTCCAGAGCTTCAAAACAATCTACTTACTCCGTCCGTCCCATATTATTAGTCATTTTGGCTTCTCTAGATACACAAATTTTGTTATACACTTAGACATAATATATATCTAGATGCATAGTAAAAACTATGTATCTAGAAAAGCCAAACTAACTAATAATTTAGGATGGAGGGAGTATATATATCCCAATATTTTTTCCCTTCTCATCACCCGAATTTTGGGCCATTAGATCAAGATCTAACGGTCCCTGCTCACCTTCAACCTTGAGTCATCTTCTTCCTCACGCCCACGCCCCCCACCCCCGCCCCCACCCCCGCCTCCGCCCCGCCTCCGACGCGGGTGTAAGCATCTAGGCCCTCAAGGTATGTTTCGGTGATTAATGACAACCATTATTGTGACTAATGAGTTTGTGCAGCTTAATAGATCATTATCGCTCATTTGGTCATATGTCAAAAGAGAGACCCCTCAATTTCGGTTATTCTAAAAGGCGATCTCGGTTTTCAACTTATATATGTCAAGGCTAAGGATCTTTCTAGTCCTAAGTGTCACAAGGTTGAGAAGGACACTTAGGTTAGTATAGGTTTTATAGTTTTGTAGTGATCGCACTATTAAGAGGGGTTAAGGCTTAGTAACTTGAGCATGGACATGGTCATTTGAAAATGGATGCACACTATGGTCACTCAGGTTTCTAGAAGTTCAAATAAGTGGTTCTCAAACTATATCTCAAGAATATTTGGATTTCATTCAAGACTCAAATCAGAAAAGACAAAATCAGAAAAAGTTCTATTCACCGGATTAACCGACGCTCTCAATTTTCTATACGTCGGTTAAACGAAGTCAGCAGAGTCTGGACAAATTCAATACACCGGTTAAACCGACGTGTTTGAATTTAACGTCGGTGCATTGGTCCAGAGTTGGTTTTTCCAGGGAAATTCAAGTTCTATTCACCGGATTAACCGACGCTGTTTGAATCAAGACGTCGGTGCAATTGACCAGTGAGATGGTTTTTTCAGAGGAATTCAAAAGTTGTACTCACCGGTTAAACCGACGATAGGTTTGAGTTAACGTCGGTGCAGTTGTCCAGAGACTTGATTTTTCAGTGGTTCAGTGGACAACTACACTCACCGGTTAAACCGATGCTACGTCGGTTAATCTGCCCCAGTTGTAACGGCTAGTTTTTAGAAGAGGCAGTTTACATTCACCGGTTAAACCGACGATGACAATGGGGGATACGTCGGATTAACCGGCGCTACGCAGTTTTCTGGCAGCTTTTCTCCAACGGCTCTATTTGTGTGAGCTGCCTATATATACCCCTCCAATGGGTCATTTCGCCCACTCTTGACACCAGGCAACATCCCAACACTCATACCATAGTCAAGAGCCACCTTGAGCTTCATCATTCACATACTTGTGCATTCAATCAATCAAGAAGCAAGATTAAGGACTTGAGTAGAGAGAAGCTAGTGTGCATCCGTTCTTGGTGATCGGTTCTTGCTCAAGTGAAGGCCTTAGCTTGTTACTCTTGGTGATTGGCATCACCTAGGCGATCTTGGTGATCGAGGTGTTTCTCGCGGAGCTTGCCAAGGATTGTGGGAGCCCGGAGAAGAAGATTGTACGTGGCTTGATCTCCACCACGCCGGGATGGTGAACGGAGACTCTTAGTGAGCGCCCTCGTCTCGGTGACTTGGGAGGTGACAATACTCTTTGTGAGTGTCACAACGTGGATTAGGGGTGTGTGCCAACACATCGATACCACGGGAAAAATCCGGTCGTCTCTTGTCCACTCTCTTTATTCAAGCATTTTCTTTCATGCAATTTACTTATGAGCTTGACTTAGAGATCATAACTTAGCTCTACCTTGCTAGGCTTTACTTTGTTTTTATCTCTATTAGCTTGTGTAGGTAGCTTAGTTATCCGGTTGGTGAATTGGTGCCCTACTAGTATTGCATAGGTTAAGGTTGCTTTACCTTGCTTTAGAATTTGAAAAAGGCCCAATTCACCCCCCCTCTTGGTCCATCGATCCTTACAATTGGTATCAGAGCCTCGTTGCTCATTTGGATCATTAGGCTTCACCGCCTAGAGCTATGGCCAAGATGGGTGGTTCGCCGCCCCACTTCGAGGGCAAGAACTTTGCTTATTGGAAAGTTCGCATGGCCGCATATCTTGATGCGATTGCCCCCGAAGTGTGGTTGGCCACTAAGACCGGGTTCACCGGAACTCCCACCACCGAACAATTAAAATGGAATGCCAAGGCTAGAAATGCAATTTTCGAGGCCATAAGTGAGGAAGTCTTTGCTAGAGTTAATGGCATGGACTTAGCAAGTGATATTTGGAAGGAACTCATTGAAATTCATGAAGGCTCCACTAAAGTTCGTGAGCAAAAATATCACTTGTTTAGAGCTAAGTATGATTCCTTTAAAATGCTAGCTCATGAAAATTGCAATGATATGTACTCTCGCTTGAATGTCATTGTCAAGGACATTAATGCTCTTGAAGTTTCCAAAATTGACAGTGGCTCCATCAACCGCAAGATTCTCATGCTCCTTCCGAAGCCCAAGTACAACATTATCAATGCTATGCTTCAAAAGGAGAATCTTGATACAATGGAAGTGGGAGAGCTTGTGGGCGAAATTCGCGCTCATGAAATGAGTATCCTTGGTATGACCGAAGAGCCAACTTCAAGCAAATCAATTGCTCTAAAGACCAAGGCAAACAAAGCCCGCAAGCTCAAGATGATCAAGCAAGATTCAAGCTCAAGCAATGAAGAAGATGATCATCATGAAAGCTCATCCGATGTTGAAGATGATGGAGAGCTTGCTCTTATGATGAGAAAGTTCACCCGCTTGAATGACAAGATCAACAAGAAGGGGTTCAACTTTGACTCTAAGAAGGGAATGTTCCGGCCAATGGATGTCAAGAACAAAATTTGCTACAATTGTGGAGAAAAAGGTCACATCCGTCCAAATTGCCCCAAGCCGGACAAAAGAAACAAGGATCACAAGAGCAAGCATCGCCATGATTCAAGCGATGATGAAGAAGAAGAAAGGAAGAACAAAAACAAGAGACTTGGGAAGAAAAAGAGCCATGACAAGAAGACCAAGCTCTTCCCAAAGAAGAAAGGGCACACCAAGAGAAGCTTCTTGGTGGAAAAACAAGAGTGGGTGACCGATGTCTCATCAAGCGAAGATTCAAGTGATGAAGAAGACATAGTCACCATCGCCCTCACAAATGAAGAACCATCACTACCTCCACCTCCAATGTGCCTCATGGCCAAAGGTAACTCTAAGGTATGTGAGAGTGAAGATGATAGTGATGATGAGCTTGACCCTAATGAGTTTGCTAACCTCATTAATGAGTATACATCCGTCATCAAGAGGGAAAAGGGCAAAGTCAAGATTCTTGAGAGCACTCGTGCAAAGTTAGAGCTTGCCCACTCCGATTTGCTTGGCAAGTACAATGACTTGCTCAAAAAGCACAATGAGTCACTTGTACTTGCTAAGCAAGTTGAAGAGAGCCACAAAAAGCTTAAACAAGAGCATAGGGAGTTGGCTCACAAGTATCAAGAACTTGAATTTGCCTATGAAGCAATTGACCCAAGTCTTGAGAACTTTGCTCATGAAACTATTGAGAAGGTCAATGCTTCTACTTCATGTGATGACCTACTCATTAATGCAAATGCTACTAATGCTTTGCCCGAGCTTGCACCTTCTAGGGAAAAGGAATTGATGGATCAAGTTGCAAGCCTCAAGAGTAGTGTGGAGAAGCTCTCAAGAGGAGAATACATCCACAAAGAGATTCTCTTCAACAATGCCCGTGACTATGGCAAGAGAGGTCTTGGTTCATTTCCGGAGCCAAACATAGCTACTACTCCTTCTCCGGAGATCAAGATTAGCTTCATCAAGGAAGTTGGATCATATTGCCAACATTGCCAAGTCACCGGGCACCACACTAGGGAGTGCACTTTACCATCACGTCCTCTTCCTAAATTACCCAAGAATTACTCTTCAATATTTCAAAATAACCATTTTCTCTTGAGTAAGGTGAAGGGTAAGGTGAAGGCCAAATTCATTGGCAAACTCACTAAGGAGTCAAAGAAGAAGCTCCCCAAGCAACTTTGGGTCCCAAAAGCTCTTGTCACACATGTGCAAGGCCCAAAGCTTGTTTGGGTTCCTAAAACTCAAAAGTGAATTCTCATGTGTGTAGGTGAACTACAAAGCCGGTGGAAAACATTGGGTACTTGATAGCGGTTGCTCTCAACATATGACCGGCAATGATAGCATGTTCACCTCCCTTGAAGACCCCGGCGATCATGAACATGTCACCTATGGTGATAACTCAAGGGGAAAAGTTTTAGGTTTGGGTAGAATAGCAATCTCTAAAGATTTATCTATTTCTAATGTTTTGTTTGTAGAAGCACTTAGTTTTAATCTTATTTCAATTGCTCAATTGTGTGATCTTGGACTAACGTGTGCCTTTGACAAGAATGGTGTTGTAGTAACTCATGAAAAAGACAAGTCATTGGTATTCACGGGGTTTAGGCATGACAACATTTACTTGGTGGATTTCTCTTCAAAGCAAACAAGTACCATGACATGCCTCTTCACCAAGTCTTCTCTTGGGTGGCTTTGGCATAGAAGAATTGCTCATATTGGCATGAGCAACCTCAAGAAAGCCCACAAGAGAGGGATGATCACCGGCTTGAAGGACGTCACCTTTGACAAGAACAAGCTATGTAAAGCATGTCAAGCCGGGAAGCAAGTTGCAACACATCATCCCATCAAGACGATGTTGTCTACCTCCAAGCCGCTCGAGCTACTACACATGGATCTCTTTGGTCCAACTACATACAAGAGCATTGGTGGTAACCTCTATTGCCTAGTAATCGTTGATGATTTTTCACGTTACACTTGGGTTATGTTTCTAGGCGATAAGGGTGAAACTCCGGAACTCTTCAAGACATTTGCAAGAAGAGCTCAAAGGGAGTACAACTCCCCAATTGTGAAGATCCGGAGTGACAACGGCACCGAGTTCAAGAACATGAAGATTGAAGAATGGTGCGATGAAGAGGGCATCAAGCATGAGTTTTCCGCCACCTACACGCCTCAACAAAATGGAGTGGTGGAAAGAAAGAACAAGACACTCATCACCCTAGCTAGAGCAATGTTGGATGATTATGGCACGTCCGAGAAGTTTTGGGCGGAAGCAATCAACACGGCGTGTCATGCATCCAACCGAGTATATCCTCACCGACTCCTCAAGAAAACTCCATATGAGCTCATCACCGGGAAGAAACCAAATATATCATACTTTCGAGTCTTTGGTTGTAAATGCTTCATCTATAAGAAGAAAAGGCTCGGTAAGTTTGAAAGTAGATGTGATGAAGGTTTCTTTCTTGGTTATGCATCAAACTCCAAAGCATATAGAGTATTCAATCAAACCTCCGGGTTAGTTGAAGAAACATGTGATGTGGAGTTTGATGAATCTAATGGCTCCCAAGAGGAGGTTGTTGGCTATGAGAATGTAGGTGATGAGGAGATTGATGAAGCTTTGAAGAATATGTCCATTGGGGATATCAAGCCGGAAGAGGTGCATGAAGACAATGATCAAGGGGAAGGACCTTCCTCATCTACACCAAGCACCTCCACGGCGCCCCAAGTGGATGAAGATCAAGAAAAAGATGATACACAACCTCAAGAAGATGTGCCAACGCCAACACCCCAAGTTCAAGAACAAGAAGAGCAAAGTGTTCCACCACAAGCACAAGTCACTCATGATCCACCCCAACAAGCATCAACGCAAGTACCGCTAGTGAAGCATGGTCGCATCTCCAAGGATCATCCAATTGGTCAAATCATTGGTAGTCCATCAAAAGGAGTAAGAACTCGCTCTAAACATGCTTCATTTTGCGAATATCACTCGTTTGTTTCTTGTATTGAACCCACTAGCATAGAGGAAGCGCTTGAGGACTCGGATTGGGTGATGGCCATGCAAGATGAGTTGAACAACTTCACCCGCAATGAAGTTTGGGTCCTCGAAGCTCCTCCGAAAGACAAGAACATCATCGGCACCAAGTGGGTCTTTCGAAACAAGCAAGATGAACATGGGGTGGTGATACGCAACAAAGCAAGACTTGTGGCAAAAGGGTTCTCTCAAGTCGAAGGTTTGGATTTTGGTGAAACTTTTGCTCCGGTCGCAAGACTTGAAGCTATCCGTATCCTTCTTGCTTACTCTTCACATCATAACATTAAGTTGTATCAAATGGATGTGAAAAGTGCATTCTTAAATGGCGTTATTAACGAACTTGTTTATGTTGAGCAACCTCCCGGGTTTGAAGATCCGAGGAATCCTAACTATGTTTATAGGTTGCACAAGGCGCTCTATGGGCTCAAACAAGCTCCAAGGGCTTGGTATGAGAGGCTTCGTGACTTCCTAATCATGCAAGGCTTCAAGATCGGGAGGGTGGACACCACTTTGTTCACTAAAGATGTCAACGGGGATCTTTTTATTTGTCAAATTTATGTTGACGATATTATCTTTGGCTCAACTAATGATTTACTAAGCCATGAGTTTGCTACCATGATGTCTAGGGAATTCGAGATGTCCATGATTGACGAATTGACCTTCTTCCTTGGTTTTCAAGTCAAACAAATGAAGGAAGGGACATTCATCCATCAAGAAAAATATACCAAAGATATCTTGAAGAAGTTCAAGATGGATGAGTGCAAGCCAATCAAGACACCCATGGCAACCAATGGGCATCTCGACTTGGATGTGGACGGTAAACCGGTTGATCAATCCCTCTATCGTTCTATGATAGGGTCTTTGCTTTACCTTACCGCATCTAGGCCCGATATAATGTTTAGTGTGTGCTTGTGTGCCCGCTTTCAAGCTAACCCAAAGGAGTCACACCTTTCGGCTGTGAATAGGATCCTTCGGTATCTCAAGCACACTCCTAGCATAGGCTTGTGGTACCCCAAAGGCGCTAGTTTAGATCTCTTGGGATACTCGGATTCGGATTTTGCCGGAAGCCGTGTGGATCGCAAGAGTACCTCCGGGGGTTGCCACTTGCTTGGGCGTTCTCTAGTTTCTTGGTCGAGTAAGAAGCAGAATTCCGTGGCTTTGTCCACCGCGGAAGCGGAATATATAGCGGCCGGTGCATGTTGTGCCCAAATCCTATATATGAAGCAAACCCTTTTGGACTTTGGTGTGAAACTAGATAGGATCCCACTCCTTTGTGACAATGAAAGTGCCGTAAAAATTGCCAAGAATCCGGTTCAACACTCTCGCACAAAGCACATTGATATTCGCCATCACTTCTTGCGTCATCACGAAGCCAAGGGGGACATTTCCCTTCAAGGTGTGAGATCCGAGGAGCAATTGGCGGATATATTCACAAAACCTTTAGACGAGAGTACCTTTGTTAGGCTAAGGAATGAGCTTAATGTGTTAGATGCGGCAAACGTCATGTAAGTTGCCATGTCATATAGAAAAATGCATACATATAGGACACTTGTCTAACCATGGTAAGATAGTGATGAGCAAGGGTTTAGCTAGAGGTGGTGGTCCACTTGTTTTCCTCTAGGCTTGTAGAAAGGCTCATCATGAAGAAGCTTCCCGTGGGTTCAAACTTGACAAGTAGATCTTAATTTCTTGTTATGCATTTCTTGTCATATAGATGTGCACTTCATGTTTACTTTACTTTCGCATGTGGTTGTAGTTTGCATCATCATTGCATGCGTAAGGGTCACAAAGGAGATAACTTGATGAAAATGAGACTTGTTTTCATATACAAGATCTTAATTCATGAAAAGTGAAAAGAGCAAAGTGTTAGGTGCGTTATTGCCTAGTGAGCAATGTCATGATGAGTTTGAAGCTTTCTATCTTCAATATTCCTATGACATGGCTCATACATTTTATTTGGCGCTTTGTCTCTCTTGCGGCTTTTCCTTGTGTTTGAAAAAATTTATTTAAGCAAGTGTGCTATCCTATTTATTTTGAGGGGTAAAGTCGCCCATGCAAGTCCATTGACTTGAGTTTATTTGAATCTTATAAGTTTATTGGACTTAGCATAGAAGAGTGAGCTGAGAGTGGGGTTTTTGCCTACACCGGTTAAACCGACGTTCAAAGGATTTTTACCCATCGGATTAACCGGCGTTACTAAGTTTCAGCCTCAGCTCAGTCAAACCAGGCGTTCAACCGGCGTATACAAATTTCCGAGCATCGGATCAACCGGTGAACGTAACACAGATCTAACCTATCAATCAACCGGTGTTACCAGCGTTCAACCGGCGAGTTCAATTTACATATCGTCGGATCAACCGGCGTTCAGAAGGATTTTGTGCTGAGTGTCGGGTGAACTGCACCGATGAAATCGACCGGTGTTCTAAACCTAGTCATTGGATTAACCGGTGTTAAGGAAATTCATGGGGCCCGTCTGTCATATATGAGTCTTGCTCGAGCCGCCGCCTCTCTTCCTTCTCTGTTTCACCCGCGTCCCTCCATCTCGAACCGCCGCCGCGCCCTAACACGATCCCGCGCCGCTGCTCGCCTGCAAGACCACCGTCGCCGCTCCGCCACAGCCCACGCGCCGCCGTGCGCCATCCGCGCCGCCGCTCTGCGTTCGCCCACAGCCGCTGCGCGCAGCCTGCAACTGCTCGCGCTCCACCCGCGCGCAACCGTGCCGCTCGTGCGCCTCCGCCAACGCCGTCAGCGCTGTCCGCGCCGCCCGTGAGCCGCCACCACTACTACTCCGCAACGCCGCCGCTCCTCACCCGCGCCCGCGTCGCCATCACGCCATCACGCCTTGCCAAGCGCCGCCGTGCTCCACGCCTCCACGCCGCAGCCGCAGCCCCACGCCGCAGCCGCAGTCCCACGCCGCAGCAGCACCCGATCAGCGCTCACCAGGTGCTCGACAATTTGCTTGTTCGAGATGGGTCGCGAAAAGAGAAAGGGAAAAGAAGTTGTGGTCGAGAAGCCCGCTCGCAAGCGGACTCGTGCAGAGAAGGAGGCCGAGAGGGCCGAGATGGTGGCCAAGGCCGCCGAGGAGCAGGCATCAGGCCGCGCTCGTCCGTTCCAGATCAGGGAGGACCCCAGAGGCAGAGGCAGAGGCAGAGGCAGGGGCATGGGTAGAGTCAGAGGTGCCAGGGCCACCAGAGCCGCGACGGCAGCAGCAGCAGAGTCAGATCAGTCAGATACAGCTGCAGATTCAGATACAGAGGCAGAGCAGTCCGAGCAGTCTCAGGGGCAGAGCACACAGGAGTCACCGACTCTACGACGGTCTGGCCGCACTCGGCAGACATCCCCAGCAGCAGAGACTTCACCAGCGACCGAGCGTCGCACTGGACCGAGGACGCGAGGAGGTCACCAGCCACAGGAGCCTCGCAGGTCCACAGCTGCAGCAGCAGCAGCAGCTCGTAGAGCCGAGGCCCTAGAGGCCGAGCGCGCAGTGTTCCGTATGGACACTGTTGTGCGTCTGGAGCCAGGTGTGCTGCTCCAGAACTTGACCAAGGCCAATGCGGCGAAGGTCAAGAGGCTCAGGTGGAGTGTTCAGGAGGAGGACTGGTTCCCCGTGACCCGTGACAGCCGGGTCGACCGTAGGTTCTGGACGCTTCTTCAGGCCAGTTTCTACGAGACCTACCAGAGGCGGGGTCACAGGATCTTCCCGCACAGAGTGCTTGACTGGGTGTCTCTGAGGACAGCCGCAGGGGGAGCAGATGTCAGAGAGCACTTCGCTCACTTCAGGGGCCTGCCCAGGTTACTCCAGATTGAGCAGAACAGATATATTGAGGACTGGGTCAGAGTCTTCTATGCCACGGCCTGGATTGCTCCCGAGCGTCGAGCAGTACACTTTGTTTATGGAGGCCAGGTCTTTGGTTTGTCGAGAGCGACGATAGCAGGGATTCTCGGAGTTGACTTAGTTGACGTCTCGTTGCACGAGATGGTTTACGGAGATGCAGATCCACCGCGCAGAGCGATGATTGGCGGGATTGCACCCTCTCATGAGGCGATCTCTCAGTGTTTCCGCCAGCCGTTCCCTGCCTCCTACGCCAGAGTTCCCAGCCTGCTGACCCCAGAGGCATACGCAGTACACATGGCACTCCGGAGGACTTTGCTACCGAGGAGTGGCTACCCAGAGGGGTTTACAGGACTGCAGCAGCTCCTACTTCTACACATCCTCACTCACGAGCCGTTTGACATAGTTGACTTTATTCTGGCCGAGATAGAGGATGTGATCACAGACGGGATGGGTGTGGTGCGACAGTTTCCCTTTGCACACTGGATCAGCTATATATGTTCTATGATTGTGCCAGCAGAGTCACCCATCAGCGCTCCCTACCGTCACGACGAGGCTCCCCGGTTCCCAGTTTACCGACCGACAGCTCCACAGGACCGGAGGAGGGGCAGACAGGCAGAGAGAGCTGCCATGGCACAGTTGTCACTAGAGGCACAGGCCCGTGTAGCACAGGAGGACGAGGCACTGCTTACCGCCGAGGCACAGCTTCCCGGAGGAGAGGATGAGATACACTGGTCTGAGCTTGAGTCAGACTCCTCCGAGGACGTAGAGTACTTCCCTGCAGCAGCCCCAGCTAGTCACGACCACGAGGCAGGGGGGTCTAGAGAGCCAGCTCCAGAGTCACCAGCAGCTGCTACAGTCTCTGAGTCTCAGGTGACTCAGCCGTCCGAGCTCACTTCACTACTACAGCAGCTCGTGACCCAGCAGAGAGAGGACAGGCTTGCTCAGGAGGAGGCCAGGAGAGCCCATGAGGCCCAGATTGCTGCTATACAGAGAGAGGCCGCCCGAGAGCGGGCAGCGACAGAGGAGCGTTTTGTCGGCCTCATTGACAGAGTTTCACAGAGGACAGACGCTCAGTTCCAGCAGATGGAGCAGGGCATGATGGCGATGTTCGGGATGATCTCACAGCTTTACTCTCACACCGGACTCGCCCCGCAGCAGCCAGGACAGCCAGGCCTTCAGGGTGTTGGAGCACCTCAGCTTGCCGTTACACCAGCTCCAGCCCCTACTGCAGCTCCAGCTACCTCAGCGACACCGGAGACCACGTTCTCGATGTCAGCACTCTTTGGGTCTGCCGGTCGTCCGCTCTTCTCACCACTGCCGGCGACCACACTCTTTCAGGACTCACCGCCAGCGGTTCAGTCGGTCGCCCTCCCCTCCTCACTTCAGGCAGCACCTTCAGGGGGAGGAGCAGTAGAGGAGTCCCTGCTTCCACAGTCGACGCAGCCGGCAGCCTCAGCAGTCACCTCTTCAGATATTGATACTTCTTCTGCTGACCCGGTTACGACTTCTACGGATCCTCTACCAGGCAGTGCCAGCACGAGAGCCTCCACGACAGTTACTCCCCCAGTGAGCTCAGACCCAGACCAGCAGCTTCCGTCCGTCACCGAGGGTGAGAGTTCTCCGTCCGACGACGACGACCCGGACCGCTTCGTCGCCGTACCACGACAGCACGACCCGTAGCTCGCCTTTTGGTGCTTTGATGCCAAAGGGGGAGAGGTGTTAGGGGGAGCACCAGAGTTAGGGGGAGGGTAGAGCTAGAGAGAGCTCGTAGTTATCAGGACTTTGATTCTTTGTATCTCTTTTGGTGTTAGTTCATGGATATGTACGTTTGTCGCTTGAGTATGCCGTGCTTTGAGACATATCTATGAATTTCGTTTGAGCCGTTGAGCTTTTTGGTCCTTCTTTTCGAGTTTGCTTGTGTTTATCCTGCTTTATCTTTCTCGCTCTCTCGTTATTTATGTTTGTGTTGTCATCAATCACCAAAAAGGGGGAGATTGTAAGCATCTAGGCCCTCAAGGTATGTTTCGGTGATTAATGACAACCATTATTGTGACTAATGAGTTTGTGCAGCTTAATAGATCATTATCGCTCATTTGGTCATATGTCAAAAGAGAGACCCCTCAATTTCGGTTATTCTAAAAGGCGATCTCGGTTTTCAACTTATATATGTCAAGGCTAAGGATCTTTCTAGTCCTAAGTGTCACAAGGTTGAGAAGGACACTTAGGTTAGTATAGGTTTTATAGTTTTGTAGTGATCGCACTATTAAGAGGGGTTAAGGCTTAGTAACTTGAGCATGGACATGGTCATTTGAAAATGGATGCACACTATGGTCACTCAGGTTTCTAGAAGTTCAAATAAGTGGTTCTCAAACTATATCTCAAGAATATTTGGATTTCATTCAAGACTCAAATCAGAAAAGACAAAATCAGAAAAAGTTCTATTCACCGGATTAACCGACGCTCTCAATTTTCTATACGTCGGTTAAACGAAGTCAGCAGAGTCTGGACAAATTCAATACACCGGTTAAACCGACGTGTTTGAATTTAACGTCGGTGCATTGGTCCAGAGTTGGTTTTTCCAGGGAAATTCAAGTTCTATTCACCGGATTAACCGACGCTGTTTGAATCAAGACGTCGGTGCAATTGACCAGTGAGATGGTTTTTTCAGAGGAATTCAAAAGTTGTACTCACCGGTTAAACCGACGATAGGTTTGAGTTAACATCGGTGCAGTTGTCCAGAGACTTGATTTTTCAGTGGTTCAGTGGACAACTACACTCACCGGTTAAACCGATGCTACGTCGGTTAATCTGCCCCAGTTGTAACGGCTAGTTTTCAGAAGAGGCAGTTTACATTCACCGGTTAAACCGACGATGACAATGGGGGATACGTCGGATTAACCGGCGCTACGCAGTTTTCTGGCAGCTTTTCTCCAACGGCTCTATTTGTGTGAGCTGCCTATATATACCCCTCCAATGGGTCATTTCGCCCACTCTTGACACCAGGCAACATCCCAACACTCATACCATAGTCAAGAGCCACCTTGAGCTTCATCATTCACATACTTGTGCATTCAATCAATCAAGAAGCAAGATTAAGGACTTGAGTAGAGAGAAGCTAGTGTGCATCCGTTCTTGGTGATCGGTTCTTGCTCAAGTGAAGGCCTTAGCTTGTTACTCTTGGTGATTGGCATCACCTAGGCGATCTTGGTGATCGAGGTGTTTCTCGCGGAGCTTGCCAAGGATTGTGGGAGCCCGGAGAAGAAGATTGTACGTGGCTTGATCTCCACCACGCCGGGATGGTGAACGGAGACTCTTAGTGAGCGCCCTCGTCTCGGTGACTTGGGAGGTGACAATACTCTTTGTGAGTGTCACAACGTGGATTAGGGGTGTGTGCCAACACATCGATACCACGGGAAAAATCCGGTCGTCTCTTGTCCACTCTCTTTATTCAAGCATTTTCTTTCATGCAATTTACTTATGAGCTTGACTTAGAGATCATAACTTAGCTCTACCTTGCTAGGCTTTACTTTGTTTTTATCTCTATTAGCTTGTGTAGGTAGCTTAGTTATCCGGTTGGTGAATTGGTGCCCTACTAGTATTGCATAGGTTAAGGTTGCTTTACCTTGCTTTAGAATTTGAAAAAGACCCAATTCACCCCCCCTCTTGGTCCATCGATCCTTACAGCGGGGCTCTGGAGAGATCCTCCTTCGCTCGTGGCTCCTCCGCGCGCCCTTCCCGACCCGCGCGCCACCGCCGCCATGGCAGTCGTCGCCCCCGCCCCGGCCTGGCCCAACCGCCCTCCTCCACCACCAGCCTAGCGCCGCCACCGCCGCCGGCCTCATCGCCCCCGTGCCCGCTGCCACCATCGGGCCGGCCTGCCACCCCCAACCTTCCTTCTAAGCCTAGCAATGGACATTACCAAAGCCCAACCCCAAACCCTAACCTCGCCGGAGGTGGAAAAGAAGCTAGCTGGGATTGAGGAAGATGAGGTCGGGTGGCGTCTCCTCATTTGTTACAAATTTGAGTGTGGGAAGACTTGAAAATGCTCGGGCATCATATAGCTTTCCCAAAATGTAATGTTCTGTGGTTGGATGGGTATGGCCTGGCAAGTTACAATAACAATTAGGGAAGTGGATACAATAACGAACAAGTCATAAATCTTGAGGGTTGCTTGCATGAGTCGCAATTCTTGTTTGTGGTGCAATACCAACTCTCGTTCTGTGGCACAAACTACCAAATGCTGAAGCTCAAGCTTGCCTGGCAGCTTTAACAGCAATATCGAATCAAGGGATGACAAGAATCCAGCTGGAATGCGACTCGTGTAACTTAGTCTCTGCCCTGAAATCATTTGCCTTTGATCAATCACCGGCTGTTGGTCTGCTTAGGGAGGCAAGACAACTGATCCAATTAGATTTTGTTGATGTTGAGATTTTGTTTACCCCTGATCTTGTAATTTATGTGCTCATGGGTTAGCTTGCATGAGTTTTAGTTGGGACTCGGTTCAACCATATGTTTGGCTTGATCCCCTCCCAGAGTTTGTAATCTCCTTAACAGCTTGTGACTTTTCTGAACCCCAAATTGGGAATGAATAAAGCGAGCACTTTAAGTAAAAAAAACTACCAAATGTGGTGACATTTTCAAAAATACTGGATGGAACGGTGTGCCTTCCGGCATCAGCAGGATGCTTTCTATCCTAAAGCAGGTAAGAAACCAGCTTATGACTCTTTGCTTGGTTTCAGGGGAAGAACAAGCTAAGAAAAGGCAGGTAGAAAAAAACCAGCAGACGGATGGACGAAGATGAATGCGGGTGGAGCTATTGACAGTAGAACTGCTGCCCCGGATGACACTATTGTTTTACATTGCTGGGCAAGTGTATGGGGCCATGTAACTCTCTCTTCAACAAACACCCCCCCCCCCCCTCTTTCTAGAATGATTGTATGCAAAACCTCAAAACAATAAAATTGCTCAGGCTGGCTTCTGGCCCGCCCCAGTTTTCCCTAAAAAAGAACAGTAGACTAGCGATGAAGGCATTATTATTGGAGTGGCTATCAAAGACCATCGGGGATGATTCAACGCACGCTGTGGAAATATCTATTTATGCAAACAACCAACCGTGAGGAGCTGGAAGCAATAGCCTGTACGTAGGGGCTAAGAGCAACTCCAGCAATGACTCCTACTCAAGATCTCTACTTTCTTGAGCAGGGGCTATCCAAACTTTCTGGGGCTTCAAATTTTGCTCTCAACTCCAACAATAGTTTCTACTTTGCAGCCCCTACTTTCATCATAAAAATAGGACCACCTGTCATAGACTATATTATTTTCTCCTATTATTTTCTTCTTTTCATTTCTATTGTCAGCTTCCTCTCTTTTCCCTCTCACTGCACTCGCCGGAGTTGCCGGGGTACATCTATGCACAAGGCCAGAGCGTCTCGTCGTCGTCGAACTCGCTGAGGTAGACGACACACTCGAGCTCCTAAAGTGCGATGCGCACGGCGTGGTCCAGCCCGCGGTCCAGCAGCGTGTCGTGCAGTCGTCCTCACTACTGCAATAATCGTTTCTGAGGCGGTTGAGAAATATTTTCCGAGGCGGGCAAGGGCAACCGCCTTTGAGCAAACACCTCTATAAATGAAGCATTTTCAAAGGCGGTTGCATGCCCGCCTCTATTAATTGAACAAAAAAATAAAAAAGGGATGAGCCTGTCGAGGCCATCACGGCCTCGCCGAGCCCATCCGCACCGCCGCTGCCGCCGCCCCTGCCTGCCGCGTCCACCTCTGCACGCCCCGTCCGCCGTGGCCCGCCGCCGCTCGCACCAATTTGACGAGCCATGGGCTCATCATCCCCCTCCACCCCCTAGGCCTAGGGGCCTCCAGGGAGCCCTCCATTCGTGGGCCCCACTCACCAGCCCCTCTAGATTTGGATGAGAGCTGAAATATGAAGGCTCCTACTGGACTTTGATGCATTATTTGGAGGCTATAAGATGGGGACCAGCCCCTAAAATCTATATGAGGACTATGATTTGGGGGCTATTGCTGGAGATGCTCTCAGTCTATGGGATAAAGGGATCGGGAGAGGAATTTAGGGGCCTTCCTAGAATAGGGACCGGAATAGGGTCTCTGCTCCTATTTTTTGAGTAGGGAATCAGGTAGAAATTTTGTTGGAGATGCTCTAACGCTTAGGGATGGCAATGGTTAGGTTTCGGGTCGGATATCCGCGGGTTTCGGGTCTAGCAGACTTGGGTTCGGAGATGATTTTTGACCCATGGTTTTCGGGTTCGGGGCCCCGAAACTTATCGGGTTTGGTTTTGGGATTGGTTTTTCACCCGTGGATACCCAATGAATAACTGTTTGGAGTAAAAACTCATATTTTATAATATACTTAGCAATAAGTTTATTTACTTAGACTACAAAATTTATTTTAAATTGACTTAGAAAATTATTTACTATTTATTGCCTCTTGTTTATATATGTAAATATTATATATATCTTGTATATGTTTATAAGAAGTACTTATTTCTCTTACTATGTTGTCATACAAAGCGGGTTTCGGTATCCAATCGGATTTCGGGTATCTGCAAGTTTCGGTTTTGGGGATGAATGACCCGAATCGATCTTCGGGTCGGGTTCGGGTTTTAAGTTCGGATTTCAGTTTTGGGTGCCTAGACACTCCACCCAACCCAAACACGACCTGTTGCCATCCTGACTAACGCTAGCCCTCTGAATGGTGCGGGTAGGAGGTGATCCCGTATGTTGAGTAGATTATTGCTCAGGAATATACTGAAACTTCCTGAGTAATAAAAGACATATAATGTTATTAGCTATAGCTAGTTTGCTATCTTGAGACACAACTGGAAACTCGTTGGTTCCCGTGTGCTAGAACCTTTGCCGTGTGCACTATCTCGGGCACACGACAAAGAGAATGTTTGCCGTGTGCCACGAAAGGGACACACGGCAAACTTAACGGCACACGTCAAAGGTCATGTTTGCCGTGTGCCACGAAGAAGACACACGGCAAAGCAGTGGACACATGGCAGTGCATGATGTTTGCCGTGTGCCATGATTTACAACACACGACAAAAAAAAACACACAGCAAAATGCCTTCTTTGATGTGTGCTACGAAGGACACACGGCAAAATGTGGTCTTTGCCGTGTGTTTATTTCTGGCACACGGCAAATTTGTTTAAAAAATTCATTCTGCTTTTGAAACTTTTTTTCTTATCTTTATATTGTATGTGGGACTCTATACTAGGTTTTGGTACTTTTCTCGGTCATTTTGCTATATTTAACATTGTTATTTGATGTAAAGAAATATTAGAGAATAAGTAAATTTTGAACTGCAATAATTCTAAATAAAGTAATAATGAAGCAAAAAAATGATGTTAACATCATGAAGTCCCATGTGAGCCCTTATCTAAAAAATTGATGCAAAATTTGAAAAATTTGCTCATGAGCCATCCCATGAACCATGTGGCCCAACTGTTTTAAAATTCTATAAAAGGCAAACTTTCTCTGAAAAATATAAGATTTGTTATGGTATCATGATTTTATAAGTGGAGGCTATGGAAAAAATTTAAAAATGTTTAGCACAAGTTATCACTTGTACTCCTTATAAACCGAAGTATCTTCAAAGAAGATCTATAGAGTTGAGAATGAGATGTTGATATTTGAAGTGAAAGTGATAGTCGAATTGGGTGTTGACTTCAAAAAATTTTGTACATACAATACACAATCTTAGAATCTTTCGTGCCAAAATTTCATTATTTTTTAGATTCATTTGTTATTTTTTATATTTTTTCCCCATTAAATAATAACATGTGATATACATTGCAATGGAGATGTAACTGCATGAAATAATGATTTTTTCAGTGCAATCATAGAACAAAAAAGGTTGAGTGATTTTTTTTTGTGATATTTATATTGTTGTGAACAAATTTTAGTTAAACACGTAATGGTGATTCAGTTGGTACATATCGGATTCAAATAGCATGAAATAGTACATTTAATCCGCATGTGATAATGAAACAAGAAATATTTATTCTTGCACGAAATGAACGATATATTTTTTAATTATTACTTATTGACTACACTAGTTGAAACACTAATTAAACAATATTTGAAACACTAATTAAACAAAAATTTCGAAGCAAAAAAATAAAATGAGGCTGGTTGCTGTGTGCCATTTGCCGTGTGTGGCACACGGCAAACCTTTTGCTGTCGGTTTTAAGGGCTTCGCCGTGTGCCCCTGGCACACGGCAAAAGGGCGGTGTCCCGTAGTGAGACGATAAACTCTTCCCCTCGCACATATATGATATGCATGGGCAGTTGGGCACACATAAACACGTACGTTCGTGCACAATAATGCACGAATTACATGGAGCTGCAGTCCGCCGGCTGGAAGGAGAGCACGCCATTGCCGAGGTCGTAGAGCAGGTGCATGTCCTGCTGCATGTAGTTGCCGATGATGGTCGTCTCGTTCATCGGCAGTGTCGCGCCCGGCCGCGCCGCGGCGTTGAACAGCACCATGCATTCCGTGGCCGTGTCCACGGGCACCCAGTAGTTCTCCGGCGGCACCACCGTGCCGGCGTCTCCCCGCGCGACGCTCGTTCTGAATGGTAGGCTTCGTCGACGAGGCTCGTGAACGGGGTGCCGGAGTCGATCACCACGCCGCCGGCCCATACCCCCGTCGCGACCTGGCGGAGGCCGAACGCCGCCGCGGCGATGGCGAGCCTGGCGCTGCCCACGCTCATCCCGACCAGGGGCAGGTAGTAGAACGAGCTGAAGGGGTACTCCTTGGGGTTCTTGGCGAACGGCACGGATGTCACCGGCGCGTCGCCGTTCAGGCCGGCGGACGCGGCGACGAACAGGTGGCTCGGGTGGACGGCGTCGCGGAAGTAGGGCGTGAGGCAGTAAGAGAACTTGGTGTCGCCGACCTGGGGACCAGCGAGAGCGCGCCGCGGCCGAGCCCGATGATGCCGGACGCGCCGTCCAGGGAGCCCGGCGTGAGCCTCGACGCGGTGACGCACCCGAACGCGAGGCTCACCTTCTCCGACCGGAACGTGAACACCTCGGTTCCCAGGAGCCCCACGATGTCGCCGGCGCCGTAGCTGACGGCGACGGTGCACGCCCCGCTGCCGCCGAGCGTGCTGCACCGGGTCTCCGGGCTGACGACGGCGCACGCGGCGCCGTCGCACGGCACGGCCTGGGCGGTGCGCGAGCGGGAGGTGTTGTAATGGGGGAGGTACTGGCCGAAGCAGCCGGGGCGGCAGGCGGCGCACTGCGTCCAGATGAGGTCGCTGCCGGTGTCGACGATGGCCTCGGCGCGCTGCGGCGGGTCCCCGATGAGGTACTCGGTGATGTACTGCGTCTCCGACCAGCGGACGGGCGCGGCCACCACGCCCATGGACGCCAGGCGGCGGTGGGTGCGCTCGATGGCGCGGCGCACGCGCTCCTCGCCGGTGCGGCTGTCCTTGGCGTCGATGTGGACGAGCTCGAGACGGAGGCCGGCCGCGGAGGCGGCGAACCAGCACAGGGAGGCGCAGAAGAACGCGAGACAGAGCAAAGGCTTCGCCATTCTTACCTCAAGTGAAAAATGCAGCCAGTCCATAACATATGCTAAGGATATCGGTGGGGGGAATGCAGATTTTTATATATACTAATGCCACTGCAAATATGAGCAATTTCGTTTACTCACGCCCAATTCTACTCCCATGTTCTTTTTGCCATCAAGGTAAGTGTCCGTGAGTTTATTGTGATTTTACCTACTTCCTTTGACTAGAAATTGCTGCAGGCCTCAAGATTTTTGAGAAAGACCATGCTACCCCGAATTGGGATAGTGCATAGTGGTCTTGTGGGATTACGTGGACTTGTGGAGGGATGGTATTCATTCCTCGTTCGACCAAGAGAAATTGACAAAGCTCAGAGTTTTGAATTATGGTCAGGTCCCAATCCTTACTTCTGCTGTACAAGGGCATTCCCAACCATCTGTATGTAATAGTATTCATATTATTAATTAAAAACTTTCATGAACTTTTTAGCCTATGTGGCACTATGATAAATGAAAGAGAATGGAGAGAGAGAGATCGGATCATCCAGTTTCAACATGAAAATCTATGGGCTGGACACTGTCAAATTATGCATTGGGAAAGGATGCACTACTAGAAAACAGGCCAAAGGTCCTGGCCAAAGGTACCAGCTGCTGTTGCAATCGGTACTAATGCCACGCATCAGTACCGGCTGCAAAAACAGCTGGTACCTTTGGCCAGCGGCGATCAAAGGTAAGGTGTTTGGTACCGGGTTAAAGCATCACCCGGTACCAAAACTTCAATATAGAAACCGGTTAGTGCCACCAACCGGTACCAAAAGCACATGGAGGAATAGGTACCGGTTGGTGGAACCAACCGGTGCCTAAAGGGTGGACAATGGCACCGGATTTTGCCATGGCCGGTGCCGCCACCTGCCCACAACAAAGGCATCGGTTAGTAACATCAACCGGTGCCTATGCCTTTTGTTTGGCACCGGTTGTTGAGCACCAACCGGTGCCTTTGAGCCACGCCTATAAATACCCCAACCCCTCCCCCCTCCAAGCTGCCGTGAACTCACTGTTCATGGCAGCTGAGTGAGGGGAGGGGAGGCGATTTTTTTTCTTCAAAAAAGGTTAGTTATTTTTCTCCATAACTTAGCAATTGGTTTTTAGAAGCAGTTATCATTTAATTTATTTGATAAGTGAATAGTATCTATTTATTATAGTTATAAGCATTATCAATTATATATTTGAATTCAAATTTAATATAGTATGAATGTATTATTTGTACACTACAATGATGTATATAAATATATTGTGGACCTAGATGAGTCGGCAATGGATGTACATGGCCGATCGGCGTTCAAAGGAGTTCATTGATGGCGTGCATGAATTCATAGAAGCGGCCGAGAAACACAAGTATGACGGTTTCGTTCATTGTCCATGCAAATTCTGTAAGAATGAGAAGGATTACTCATCATCAAGAACCATCCATAGTCACTTGTTCAATAGTAGTTTCATGCTGAACTACTATGTTTGGACCAAGCATGGCGAAAGAGGAATTGAGCTGGATAATAATGTAGAAGAAGAGGACAGGATTCCTGACTTTGCAGCCAATTATAATTCCTTTTTCAACGACACTGCAATGGGTGAGCCTGAAGAAGATACTGAAGGATACGTTGTAGAAGATGATCTTGGTCAGATGCTGCGCGAAGCTGAGGAAGGTTGCGAAACAGAAAAGGAATCGAGAGATCTGAAGCGTATGTTGGAGGACTACAGAATATTGTTGTACCCTGATTGCAAACAAGACCAAAAGAAGTTGGGTACCACATTGGAATTATTGCAATGGAAGGCATCAAATGGTTTGTCTGACAAGGGATTCGAGGAGTTGCAGAAACTTATTAAAAACTTACTCCATGAGGGTAACACCTTGCCGGAGATAACATACGAGGCAAAAAAAGTTGTTTGTCCTTTAGGATTAGAGGCACAGAAGATACATGCTTGTCCTAATGACTGCATCCTATATCGAGGTGAGTATGAAAATTTGGATTCATGCCCTGTATGCAACGCATGCCGGTATAAGATCCCTCGAGATGATCCAGGCGACGTTGAGGGGATGCGTGTCAAGAAGAGGGTGCCTGCCAAGGTGATGTGGTATTTTCCTCTAATACCACGTCTGAAATGTTTGTTCATGAACAAAACGAATGCTAAATTGATGCGATGGCACAAAGAAGAACGTAAGCAAGACAATATGTTGAGACACCCCGCTGATGGGTCGCAGTGGAGAAAAGTGGACAGAACATTCCCAACATTTGCAAATGAAGTGAGGAATATAAGGTTCGGCTTAAGTACGGATGGCATGAATCCTTTCGGTGAGCAGAGCAGTGGTCATAGTACCTGGCCTGTAACACTCTGTATATACAACCTTCCTCTCTGGTTGTGTATGAAGCGGAAATTCATTATGATGCCGGTGCTTATCCCCGGCCCGAAGCAACCCGGTAACGATATAGATGTGTATCTGAAACCACTGATTGAGGATCTTCTATTGTTGTGGAAAGATGAGGGTGTTCGTATGTGGGATGCGCACGCAGAGGATCATTTTAACATGTGTGCATTGCTTTTCGTAACCACCAACGATTGGCCAGCACTAAGTAACCTCTCCGGATAATCCAATAAGGGTTATAGGGCATGCACCCATTGTTTAGAAGAAACCGACAGCATGTACCTCAAGCACTGTAGGAAGATCGTGTATATGGGTCATCGTCGATTTCTTCCGATCAAGCACCCATTAAGGAGGAGGCATGCTCACTACGATGGAAAGGCAGATCATCGTACCAAGCCTAGGCACCGTTGTGGGAAAATGGTGTTTGAAATTGTCAAGGATATAAAAGTAGTATTCGGAAAAGGACCCAACAGCAAATCAGTGCAGAGTGATGACGGACGTGCACCTATGTGGAAGAAGAAGAGTATTTTTTGGGAGTTACCTTATTGGGAAGTCTTAGACGTCCGCCACGCAATTGATGTGATGCACCTAACAAAAAATCTTTGTGTGACCCTTCTAGGTTTCCTTGGTGTCTACGGTAAGGCAAAGGATACATTGGAAGCGCGGCAAGATCTTCAACGTATGAAACAACGGGCCGCCCTACATCCAGAAAAAAGGGATAAAGGACGTCATTATCTAGGTCCTGCGTGCTACACTCTTAGTAAGGAAGAGAAGCAAAGTATGTTCGACTGTTTGAACAGTATCAAGGTCCCATCAGGCTACTCTTCGAATATAAAGAGGCTACTGAACTTGAAAGAGAAGAAATTCGCACACGTAAAGTCCCATAACTGTCACGTGTTGATGACGCAATTGATTCCAATTGCACTTAGAGGTATTCTACCATCTAATGTTCGAGCAACAATCATAAAGCTATGCGCATTTCTCAACACAATTTCTCAGAAGGCAATCGATCCATCGAGTTTAAGCAGGCTACAAGAGGATGTTGTCCAAAGTTTAGTCAGTCTTGAAATGATATTTCCTCCATCATTCTTCAATATTATGACGTATCTTCTAGTTCACCTGGTCAAAGAGATTGGTATTCTCGGTCCTGTTTTCCTTCATAATATGTTCCCTTTTGAACGATACTTTGCAGTACTAAAGAAATACGTTCGTAATCGGGCTCGTCCAGAAGGAAGCATTGCGAAGGGTTACGTCACAGAGGAGGTCATTGAATTTTGTGTTGACTATGTGGAAGAACTCTGCCCAATTGGGATTCCAGTATCACGTCATGAGGGGCGGCTGATTGGAAAGGGCACACTTGGAAGAAAATCAGTAAATGCCACAGATCATGCCACGTTGAGCAAAGCACATCTCACAGTTCTGCAACAATCAGCCTTTGTGGCTCCATACATGGAGGAGCACATGCAAATTGTGCGAAGTATATACCCTTTGAAGTCTGAGACATGGATTACAAAACATCATAACGATACATTCGCCACCTGGTTGCAGAAGGAAGTCATGGCCAACGATCAAATTCATGAGCAGCTAGCTTGGCTGGCCAGGGGTCCGGCAAATTCAATCCTGATATACCAAGGATATGAAATTAATGGTTACACATTTTATACAAGAGCCCAAGATAACAAGAGCACCAATCAAAATAGTGGTGTCCGTATAGATGCCACCAACTCTAGTGGCCAAACGAACTCATATTTTGGTTACATTGAAGAGATCTGGGAACTCGACTATGGGCCGTTGAAGATACCTCTATTTCGTTGTCAATGGGTTAAACTCACATGAAAAGGTGTCGATATCGACGAGTACGGAATGACAACGGTAGACCTCAAAGAGCTTGGCTATCGAGACGAACCATTCGTCCTAGCTAAAGATGTCACTCAAGTTTTCTATGTGCAGGACATGTCTAGCAAAACGAGAAAGGACAAGTCTAGGAATAAATCAAGTTTTGTAGGTGCCGGAGATGAGGCAAAGCGCCATATTGTTCTGGCAGGAAAAAGAAAAATTGTGGGAGTCGACGATGTCACAGATGAAGAAGAATACAATAAGGTTGAAGATATGACTCCGTTCGCAGTGGAGGTTGACACAAGTATTCTTTTAGCCGAAGAGGAGGCTCCGTACGCACGTCATGATCATAATGAAGGGACGATTGTAAAGCGAACCATTGTTAATATTCCCTTAGTTGAATGATTATGTTTTGTGATATTTTCTGTGAACATTATTAGATTTCTTATGCAATTATTTGATTTATTATGTAATTAAAATAATTAGTTATGCACCTAAATGATTTATTATGTAGTAATTAAAATTAGTGTACATTTAAATGATTTATTATTGTACACCTAAAACCATAGTTAATATTTTCTTAGTTGAATGATTTACTAGGCAGTTAATAAATTTATTGAGCAAATAACAAATTTATTAGACAATTATTTTAACTATTAGACAATTATTTAAATTATTAGATAATTATCTGATTTTCTAGGCAATTATCAGATTTATTATGCAAATATCAGATTTATTACGAATTATGAGGCAATTAATAGATTTACAAAAGAAAAAGAAAGGGGAAAAGAAAAGATAACCTTTGGTACCGGTTGGAAAATCCAACCGGTACCTTAGGGTCCTATTTGGGTAAAAAAAAAGTGGGGCGTCGCGCGGGAGTCGAACCGTGGCCGCGAAGCCCAAATTTCCGCGAGTTACCATTGAGATACTGACGAATTCCGTTCAAAGGGGGTCAAAGAAGATTGAAAAGTGAACTGCAAAAGGCCTAAGGTACCGGTTTTGTTAATCCACCCGGTACCATAGGGGCTTTTCATTTCCCGCCCGTTGGGCCCTAAGGCACCGGGTGTGCGGAGAACCGGTACCTAAGTCTCGCCTAAGGCACCGGTTGGAGATACAACCGGTACCTAAGGCGTACATAGGTACCGGCTGAATTTTTGACCCGGTACCTTTGGCCAGGGGTATAAACCCGTTGCCTTCTTCCTCCCAATTCTCCACTGCTCCTCCATTCCTCCGGTCGACCGCCGCCACCCTCCATCTCCGCGCGCGCACCATCGCATAGTCGTGCCGCCGCTGCCACATTGTCACGCCGCCGCCTCTTCCTCTCTGCACTCGGTCTGGCGTCGTCCGCCCGCGCTGGTGGCCCCCACCCCTCCTCCGCTCTAGCCGCCGGTAAGTGCTCCGCCCGTGAAATTCAACGTCGCCGGCGCGATTCCGACCTCCCTGACCCCTCCACCGGCTTCGCAGCTCGACCCCGAAGCTTCCCGTGGAGCCAAGAGTCCTAGAGGACCCCTGCATCGACTCGTCCACGGGCACCGCACCGCCCTCGCCGCTCGCCTTCGACGCCACCGCCCCTGCACGGCCGCCTTGCTCGATTTCGAGCCTCGGTAAGTCCCCCAAGCCCCCGCCATCCTTTTGCGCCCGGATCCGAGCGCCAAAGCCGCCCAGCGCGTACGCCCCGGCGAGCGCCGCCGCGCAAAGCTGCCACCGCCGTCGAACCCGCCGCCCCGAGCCTTCCCTAGCCCCGCACAGGCCATAGGTGGATCACGCATGCCACGTAGTCCATCATAGACACAAAGCCCGGTCGATTTGACCCCCGGAGGGCCGAGTTCGGCCATCTCCGGTGAGCCTCTGCCGCGGCAGCGTCGTCTCCGGTGACTCGCGCCGCCGCCCCGTGCGCCCAACCGATCTCAGCCGCCCGATCTTGATCCAACGGCAGGAAACACCCGTGCCCGAGTCAATCCAGGCGGATAACGGTCAGCGCCCACGTGTTTTGCTAAAGATCTCCTCAGCTTCTTCAAAATAAACCCGCAGTCCATGCTAGTTGAAAAGTATTTCCAAATCCGCCCCTGCTTTTACGTTTTAGACCCTGATCTTCTTTAAAATTTAACCCACGGTCCACCCAACCGTGGCCCCTGGTCTTTTTGCATCCTAACCCCCGTGTCTACCCTTTAATTATGTATAGGTCCCTGGTTTTGCAGAAAAAACCCCTAGAAACTTAGTTTTTCTTGCAGAAAATCCCCTAGACCTTGTTTTAAGCGAAGTTTTCACGTTCTAGCTCCATTTTAGGCGTTCTTTGTGTCCACGCGATCGTTGTAACGCGTAGAATAGTTCTAGCATAGTTTTGGTTGCTGTTTTCATGTATTGTTGTACTGTTTCTTAGTTTTTGCTATTGTTTGCATGTATGTTTATGTTGTGTATTGTTTTTGGCCATGTGTTCGTGAGAAGACGTTGATCCATCTGATCAGTAGCCCCAGTACCAGTACCCGGAGCAGCCATCTTCTGAGCAGTTTGAGCAGCAGGAGCAGTTTGAGGAAGGCAAGTATAACATGTATTTAAATAGAGAGTGAATAATGCTTGTATTTATGTATTTATCATGTATTTTTGTAACTCATGTATTTATCATGTAACTCGTGTAACGACGACGAGTAACGACGATGAGTAACGACGATGAGTAATTTCGTATTCGCTCTCTAACTCACGCATTCGCCATCCCTCGACCCTCAACTCTAGACCTCGACCCTCAACCCGGTTCCTCGACCCTCAACTCTCAACCCCGTTCCTCGAACCGGTTCCTCGACCCCATTCCACGACACACACACACACACACACTCACACTAACACACACACACACACACACACACACACACACACACACTCACACTAACACACACAGACACACACACACACACTAACTCTCTCTCTCTTTCTCTATCCCTCTAACATACACACACACTCTCTCTCTCAAACACGCATATTCGTTCAAAGAATTGAATTCTCCTACTTCATTTAAGGATGGACACATACTCTAACACATTGTTACGGTTTCAGTTAAGGATGGACCCCTTCGGTGATGAGCAGGCCGCCGGGCAATACATGTTGGACGCAATAGACAAAGATACGAGGACCAACACCACCCAGCCAATCGCTGAAGAAGATGCTCGGACAGCTGATTCGTTCCTGAATATGTCTGGAGATGCCGATGAAGAAGATGATGACTTTGCGCCGCCGCCCAATCAACAGCAGCATGTTCTAGTGCGAATCTTAAAACTATATGCATGGTGTCTTTAGTAGATTAGTTTTGCGATTAACATATCTTTTCTGTAATTTAGTCGACCTCCGCATCGACTTCGTTGAGCCAGTCAAAAGGGAGACGCCGGCCAACCAAGAAAATGGAGGGAAGACAGGTCGTCAGAGAAGTGGACGCAGAGGGCTGTCCAAGTGCTCCAGAGGATGCTAACACAAAATTTGTCAACCAATGTGGGGTTATTGTTCGGGCAAGAATTCCGATCACCACAAGACTATGGAAAACGACCAAACCCGAAGAACAGCAACACGCCGTGCCTACACATCAGAAGGAAATGCTATGGGTAGAACTCAAGGATATGTTCACTCTTTCTGAAGGAGTTGACCAAGAACTTGTGAAGAAATGTGCCTTGAGAAAGATGGCCCTTGCCTTTGCAACTTTCAAGAAGAAGTTGTACACCAATTACATCAAGAAGGATAAGGAGCCGAACTGGGACGATCTTCCTCAGGTTAAACCATACTGGGAGGAGTTCAAACAATACAAACTATCAGAGGAAGCCCAAAAAAAATCCGAACAAGCCAAGGTGAATGCTGCAAATAAGAAGTACAGCCACCACCTTGGGGCTGGCGGGTACAAGAAGTCAGTTAAAAAATGGCAGAAGATGGAGCAGGACCTTATAGATAGAGGCATCAGGCCGACGACTTGGGATTGGCTGGATAGATCCAAGTGGTGGTTATTTGCTAATGGCGTGACACTAAACTAGTTGGATGGAAGTTTGGTCGTGCCCGAGCATATGCAAGAAGTGTCCCGCGAACTAGTCGCTGCAATAGATGAGACTCAACAAGGAACATTCCATGCTCAAAGGGAGAATGATGAGCTAACAAGGGCATTAAAGAATCCGGAACACCCTGGACGAGCCCGCGGCATCGGCGTGGTCCCATGAAAAGTTGCTTGGGCCGGAGATCCCTCTTACAAGACTCACCGAAAGAGCAAAGCCGAACAGGAAGAGAAACTTCGTGCCATAGAAGAAAAGATGAACGAGAAGGTTGCGTCCTTGGAATCTCAGATGGACGCCAGGGTCAATGAGGCAGTGCAGCTAGCTCTGAGCCAAAGGGGCACTGCTCGGTCGCACCCGGATGTTGTGATAAGCCCGGCCTCTCAGCGACGCAGCAGCTGTGCATCCACGGCGGCGCCCGATGTACAAGCGGAACATCAACCCCAGATTGAGCCAATGGCGGTAGATGACCAGAGGTATCCAGTGGATGATGTCACCATGCCGACACCGTGCGAGCTTCATGTGCGAGCAAGAAATATATCCATTCATGTCGCATACGGGTCAGCCATGCCCCTGAATCCTTCTACTACAATTCATGGAAGGCCGATACCTCCTGGCTACACCTCCGTCACAGTCGAGCAGATAGTTGGAAACAATGAGGATCTTAAGCTCGACTTCGTTGGAGGGGATGGAGAGAAGACATTGGGAGACGCACTGCACGGGGTCGTTCTATGGCACAAGGCCGACATCAAACTTACTGCAAGCACAACGGCTCCCGTGCAGACCGATCGCCCGTCTCCGCGGCCTACCTCACCGCCGTCCCCACTACCACCTCCTTCACCACCGTCTCCGCCGGCGCAAAGGGCCACGAGTACTCCAACTCCTCCTACACTAGAAAAGGGAAAGAAAAAGACAGCATCCCTCCCAGCGGCTGGACCCTCAAAGAAGAAGCAGAAAATGGTCGAAAGACAATTAACCTACGAGAAAACCGCTGAGGAGTTGGAAGAGGAGACTGCTCGATATATAAAAGAATAATTGAAGCCTAAAGTCCCCCCGCCGAGGGAAAATGTACCTCTAGAACTAGGGAAAAAGCTTCTCGCAAACCTAGACAACCCACCAAAACCGAAAAGCTTACCCTCGGACTATGATCGTACTCTGACAAAGGCACACAAGGTGAGAAATCTGAAGAAAAAATGTGGCAAGACCATTCCTCAGCTTGGCACACAACAAAAAGAACTCGAGCCCCTCCGGGTGCTAGGGTTGCCACTCCTACACCTGACGGACGTACAACTCCAGGCGGACCTACAGGCCGCAATATTTCTTTCTGAAACTGGATTAACGCTAGAGGAGGCAACGGGGCATGTGGAGGCAAAAATCCCTATCGCTCGCACTATTACTCCATTCCAGCATGGAAAACCGTTTGTCACTGAGGAAGAGGAGAAAAGTCTAGGCACGTTGATGTTCAATTTGCATAGATGGTACCTGCGAATGGCAAAAGACGAAGGAAAAATGTTTGGAGTCAAGTATCGTGACCATGATTTCTTCCGCGGGGAGGACGACTTCTGGGTGTACTTCCAAAATTTATATCACATTTACCATCGACAAGCCCTCGACGCCTCTATCATCACCATTTGGGTTTTGTAAGTATCACTTACCTCTACATTAATACTTTTTGTTAACAAGAACATAATTATATGTGTGCATTATAAAATTTGTATTGCATCGTTTAGACAGGAGATCCAAAGAAGCCGAAAACATGGATGGCACCATCAGATCGGCTTCATGTCTCCTTTGCTAGTCAACCAGAAATTGATCAACGAAAGTTACAAGGAAACGTGCGAAAACATGTACGATTCGTTGACTAGGCAAAGTTACAAATCCTATATATTCATACCATACAACTTTGGGTAAGCCTTGATCGACTCAAACCTCTGTTATATTACTAAATAAATTCTAAGTTGTCTAATACAGTTATGTATATATCCTATCTATATCTGCAGTTATCATTGGATTTTACTCATACTTTCCGTAGAGACCGGCAATCTTATAGTCTTTGACTCAATGAGAAATCCATATTCCGCAATCCAACATATCATAGACCCCTTGAACAGGTAAGTTCAGTTTGCACAATCAAATCTTTTTTCTGTTAATAACAATTCCTGAATATCAAACTTAACTTTGAGCGTAGGGTTTGGAAAAAATTTGTGAAAAATAACAAAGGATGTGGTCAATGGAGGCCCGAACTGAACGTCAACATGGATTATCCGGTATGGTCATTCATAAAGATTTGTCTAGTTAAGTATATAATCCCAAATTGTTCTAAATTGAGTAATTTATTTGTTTCTCCTTAAGTGTGCGAGACAACAACAAGGAACTGATTGGTGCGGGTACTACGTATGCGACTACTTGCACATCATGACTCCATGCAGGAAGGCTACTGATGAAGAAACGAGAGTACGTCCAAACCGTTCACTAGTATATTTTCATAATTGTACTAACGCACAGAATGTTAATGCTTTTTTCCTAAATGATAGATGTCTCAAATGGGGGATGAATGTTACTCTACTGATCGGATCAACGCCGTGTGCGATCAGCTCGCCGGATTCATTTTGAACGAGATCTTGGATCCTAGAGGCGAGTTCTACCACGACGGTCAAATCGATAGAGAACTTTCATCGACATCCTGAGGGGACTAGTAGTTGGACGGCTAACATGACTTGTACATTTGTAAATATTTTTAAACATTATGCCTTGATGTTTGTAAATTTGTAAATATATTAGTTCATGTAATTAGCTTAATTATATGCTCGCATTTCACTTTTAGTTAGTTTCAAATATTCTCTGAAAACGAACACGAACAACCAATGAACGTAGAGTACTGTAGAGCTTGAGTGCGTTTAGCAATTATAAAAGAATAAACAGTAATAAATAGAACAAACAAAACTGGATTTGGGAAAAAAAAGGGAAAATGTCATTGGTACCGGTTGGAAATACCAACCGGTACCAAAGGGGCTGCCACCTTACGTCAGCGAGGCAGCTTCTTTGGTACCGGCTGGTATTTCCAACCGGTACCAATGGAGGCCTAAGGCACCGGTTGAAAAACCCGGTGTCTTAAGTAGAGGCCAATGGTCGCGGTTGCGGGGCACCGGTTGGGAAACCGGTGCCTTTGGCCTTTCTCAGCCGGTGCCCAAGGCCCATTTTCTAGTAGTGATGGTGTCTTTACGATAGAAGTACAACAAATATGATAGGTGGAGGAGAGAGAGTGGGTATAATAGAGATCCACATAGAGATATCATGAGTTGTATAGTGTAGTTTATAAAGGTGGTGCCTTCATGATATGGCAGCATAAACACTACCTATAAATATTATAGATTGGTGGCTGCGCTAACTTGTAAGATGCTATCGCGCTAAGCCCAAGGCAGGGGCATAATTGTCAACTGCCAGGCTCCACCGGGTCAAGCAGTGCCAAAAAGAAAATCCGGTGTACACTTCAAGCTTTATCCAAAAATTCAATTTCAACAAGACTACAATAATTTTTGGATACCATAAATGCAAGATTCTATAAAATGGGTGATGGTTTTCCTTGATCATCCAAGTTGGCATAGCATAGACTTATTCATCTCTTCACGAATGAATCAAGTTGAACAGAACTGAGTTTACCTATATTGATGTTTGTTAAATCTAAAAAACTAAATAGCCTTTAGAGCAGATGTCATTTATTTCATTATTGATATTTATGTAAGTTAACTTTTTCACATATTAGTTGACTTAATGCTGTATCTTTGTGGCAACTAGCAATTGTTGACACGGCTAGGATGATCATGTATATTCTTCTCATCACAAATATAAGTTTATTCAAAGGAGTTCTATATGTGCTTCTGAAACTTTTAAGATGCCTAGCTCGCTTTGAAACAAATTAAGCTTTCTACGGCTATGAGTGGCTTGATGATCCACCTCAATAAAATAACTCAGGATTACTACGTAATACTACGCTTGATGTCAGAACAACCTATAGCAAAATCGAAAAGGCTTCGCTGGAAGGGCCTTTGGGATAATAAATAGAACCGTCTCTAGCTGTGAAATGTAGTTGCATTGTTGCTCTTTACCCACCACGTACGAGTTTGCTCATACCATCTCCGATTTGCTCATGCATGGGATCATTCTTTGTCACGATCATGGCCACTTCAGAAATCCTTCTTCACTGAGCACCCAATTCCAATGAATCGTTACACATTATATTATTCTTAATAAGAAAAATCAAATGTGTAAGCGCTTAAACTAGTTATCCTTAAAATGTGCCTATGATGTTTGTAGTATTCAGCATAAGGGAGTTGTAACAATTGTTAAATGATGTACATGCATAGGCTAATTTTTTCTAGCAACTATCAATTTGATTGGAAGTTTAGCAATCTTGATCTATCTAGTCTTATAAATGTAATAAAAGGATTAGATTAAGTGGGTCGTGGGGTTTAGTTTTGATTTTGGTTTGGATTTGGGTTAATTTTCAATCCAATATCGAGTTTTATACATTTCCACCTCATGTGTAGCGCACCTTGAGCTATGTGATGAGTGTACTTCATATGTGTGTACGAATCAAGTACCAAAAAAGAATCAAGGGCCAATCCACTTTGGAGGCAGGGTGCTCATGCCCCCCTTCCCTCTAACCCAATGGGGCCACCCTATGAAAAATGCCATGATAGTTTTGTAAAATTAACTACTCAAAATATTATGCATTTGTATAGCTCCTATACCAATTCATTTTTTCTATTTTGTAAGGTCTTCAAGTTTCGTGCACCAATAGATTGGAACAAGGGTCTCACCATCCTGTAAGTTGCTAGAAGATTTTTTTCTTCATATACATTGGAGACGACATGCTGGATGAGGATGCCTTCAAAGTATTTCTTCTTAATAACGTGTGTCTTCAATGAGTTTTGACATAATTTTCTCTAATATATCTTTGTAGTTTACATTCTCCGTGAAAGGAACAATGTAATTGTGATTCTCATTTCAAAAACCAGTAGGATGGGCGTCTTCTTCTCACTGAAGGACCCTCCTCAGGTGATTTTTCTAATCCACACATAGCGATGGCAAACCCAAGAATTCACAAATTGAAGATAAAAGATTCCGAAACAAGTAAACATGATTTTCAACCATCTCAACAATAGAATTTCGTATGTGTGTACGAATCAAGGGTCAATCCACTTTGGAGGCAGGGGGCTCATGCCCCCCTTCCCTCTAACCCATTGGGGCCACCCTATGAAGAATGCCATGGTAGTTTTGTAAATTAACTACTCAAAATATTAAGCATTTGTATAGCTTCTATACCAATTCATTTTTTCTATTTTGTAAGGTCTTCAAGTTTCGTGCACCAATAGATTGGAATAAGGGTCTCACTGTTCTATATGTTGCTAGGAGATTTTTTTTCTTCATATACATTTGAGACGACATGCTGGATGAGGATGCCTTCAAGGTATTTCTTCTTAGTAACATGTGCCTTCAATGAGTTTTGACATAATTTTCTCTAATATATCTTTGTAGTTTAGGTTCTCCGTGAAAGGAACAATGGAATTGTGATTCTCATTTCAAAAACCAGTAGGACGGTCGTCTTCTCACTGAAGGACCCTCCTCAGGTGATTTTTTCTCACTGAAGGACCCTCCTCAGATGATTTTTCTAATCCACACATAGCGAAGTCAAACCCAAGAATTCACAAATTAAAGATAAAAGATTCCGGAACAAGTAAACATGATTTTCAACCATCTCAATAATAGAATTTTGTATGTGTGTACGAATCAAGTACCAAAAAAGAATACTTTGGAGGCAAGGGGCTCATGCCCCCATTCCCTCTAACCCAATGGGGCCACCCTATGAAGAAATCCATGGTAGTTTTGTAAAATTAACTACTCAAAATATTATGCATTTGTATAGCTTCTATAACAATTCATTTTTTTCTATTTTGTAAGGTCTTCAAGTTTCGTGCACCAATAGGTTGGAATAAGGGTCTCACCGTTCTATAAGTTGCTAGAAGATTTTTTTTTCTTCATATACATTTGAGACGACATGCCGGATGAGGATGCCTTCAAGGTATTTCTTCTTAATAACATGTGTCTTCAATGAGTTTTGACATAATTTTCTCTAATATATCATTGTAGTTTAGGTTCTTCGTGAAAGGAACAATGGAATTGTGATTCTCATTTCAAAAACCATTAGGACGAGCGTCTTCTTCTCACTGAAGGACCCTCCTTAAGTGATTTTTGTAATCCACACATAGTGATGGCAAACCCAAGAATTCACAAATTAAAGATAAAATATTTCGGAACAAGTAAACATGATTTTCAACCATCTCAACAATAGAATTAGATTAGAATACGGAATAAAAGTAAATTTGTTCGAGATAAGATGAAAAAATAGTTTAGAGATGACTTAAAAAGTTCGAAGGTTTTTATTTTGAAGTCTATTAGTCAAAATTAGCCAACTTGAGTTATGATTATAAATAAAATTTATTTTTATTTTCTTTAAGAAAATTAATGCAATTCATAATCTTAGAAATTGGAACCTGATGAATGAGGGTATAGGAGAGAAAAGAGAAATAGGGGCCAATTCACTATGGGTGCGGGCGAGGGGGGTGTGCTCATGTCCTATCCCATTTGACCCAATGGGGCACCCTGAGTTTAAGGAGCACCCTATCTAATTATTTTTTCCTATAATTTGGGCCATAAAAATAATGATCTAACAAATTAGAATTATTTTGTTTAGTCAATTACCGACTAACTCTATAGTATATAGCATTCTTTATGCTTCATATTCAGGATTTCCATATTAATTTATGAGGATACTTGATTGTATTTATTATAATGAATAGATTGAATTGTTAGTTCAATAATAATGTGATCCCAACAACATTGACAAAAGGCAATTAATTTTAAAATGCATCTGAATACCTATTAGAAATTGTGAAATAAACATCCCAAAAATGTTGTTTCCTTTAAATAATGGAAAAACCTAGTTGGCAGCCTAGAACAATTGAACAAACAAGCAAGGGGAAATTGATCAAAAGTCGGTGTTCTCCAAATATGATTCCCCTAATTCATTTAGGTAGAACCATGATATAAAGTAACTAGTGCTACAAGTACAGCAAAAATAAAAACAAAGACAAAGCAATATTTTTGTTTCTAATTCTTTTAAGAGTAAATTTCACCGGCGGTCCTCTAATTTGCCGCGTGTTCTCATGCAGGTCCCGATACTTGCAAAATGTCCATTCAGCACCTTAAACTTGCTATATCGTGTCACTGCCGGTCCAAACTGCCTCCCCGAGCCGAGCGCCTCTCTCGCTCATCCCCTCCCACCCGCTGTTGGCCATCCTCGATCCACGCACGCGGGAGCAGGCGCTGAGGTGAGCAGTGGCCACCAGCCTCTGCTCCGCGGCGGCGACGGCCTCGGACAGCAGCTACCACGGCCCGGAGCAGAAGCACCACCATCCGGCGGCGGCGCGGTTCATGTCGGCGGCGCCAGTGGAGCAGATCCTGGCGGCGCTAGAGGGGGCCGGCCTGGTGGTGCGCGAGCTGGACGACGGGTCGGTCAACATGGAAGGGACGCGTGAGGGAGAGCACGGCGCGCTGGTGGTGGCCGTGGAGATCTACGAGCTCACGCCGAAGCTGGTAGTCGTGGAGGTGCAGGGCAAGTCCGGCGGCGCCGCCGAGTACGAGGAGTTCTTCCGGGCTATTCATGCATGTTCGCCCGCAGCATCAAGGCATGCCCATGCGTGCACGTTCATCGTCGACCATCGTATGTGGCGTAGTGCCTCGGACAGCAGCGGGTTCGCGGCCAGAGGAGCTTGCCGTCGCCGCTGGCTGCCCGCCCGCCCAACATGGCCGCGCAGCTTCGGTTCCGCCCGACCGGCGCTGGCCTCCTCCGCCCGCAATAGCGCTAGCGCCGGCCTCCGCACGCCCCGCACTGGCACCTGGGAGTAGCAGCGGCGGCGGCGGCGGCGATGGGGCTGCCTGAGAGTAGCAGCAGCAGGCAGAAGTGGTAGAATCGCTTGCTGGTTGTGGATGGCGCAGCGGTGACATGGTCCTCCGGACCTCAATCGACCAAGCCAAGATTTCATGCTCAAATCGACATCCGCTGCGATTGAATTGAAGTCCCGCATGGTGGAATCGAGCTCTGTTGCAACGAATTGGGCCAGCCGCGACCATAGGTAGGAGCAGCGCGAGATGCCGGTGGCCGCGAGCGAGGGAGCGCTCTGCCGGTGGCGTGCAGGGAAGCGTTGCGGGCCACGCCGAGCCGGCTGCGTCGGCGAGCTCCTCCGGCCGCGCGGGCGTGCTCCGCCGGCGTGCGGGCTAGTGCCACCGGACACGCCGCGCTGGCCGCGTGGGCAAGCTCTGCAGCTGGCGGGTGAGGGCTGACGGCCGCGCGGGGCTTTCCATCTGCGCTGAGCCCGCTCTGCCGGCGTGCGGGAGAGTGCCGCTGGCCGCGCCATGCCGGCCGCGTGGGCAAGCTCTGCAGCTGGCCGGTGAGGGCCGCTGGCCGCGCGGGGGAGAGCTCAGCCGGCGTACAGGAGACCGCCGCCGGCCGCGAACCAGCTGCTGTCCGAGGCCATCACCGCCGTGGAGCAGAGGCTGGTGGCTGCTGCTCACCTCGGCGCCTGCTCCCGCGCGCGTGGATCGAGTATGGCCGGCGGCAGGAGGGAGGAGATGAGCGAGAGAGGCGCTCGGCTCGGGGAGGCAGTTTGGACCGGCGGTGACACGATATAGCAAGTTTAAGGTGCTGAATGGATGTTTTGCAAGTACCGGGATCGGGATGAGAACGCGGAACAAGTTCGAGGCCCGCCGGTGAAATTTACTCTTCTTTTAACCCCCATCATCTCTAAAAATGATTTCCAAAAGTAATGGATGACCACGGATGCCGCTTGCACACAAGTTTTCTGGAGGGCTAGTGTCTCTTAGTTGATCCCCCCCCCCCACTCTATACAATTGACAATTGTATGGTGTACATGGTACATATACTTTCTATTTGCTCGTACTCATACACCCTTTGTTGGATCATCTGTATTATCGGGTGCTCTCCTTTAATTCAAGATTAACTATCAAAATTCTGATGCATGAAGTATTCATACTTATGGTGCTATGCATATGTAAGCTCATGGTAGTGTCACCGATTGAATCAAAAATTCTTGGTCCTTCAGCAATCAAATAGGCACATAAACTTTGCTGGTAGTGTAAGGTGAATGCATCTCCACTTGTATGGTGACTTAAAACTATATTCGCCCTTTCAGAAAGATCATAATTTTTTTTAAAAGTTTCGGATCATTTGGTTGAGGATCACATGTGCTCAATTGGAATGTGGGGCTCACATGGCGAATGAATCTGCACCATTCACACTCACGTCAATAGCGTAGGTTCATTCTCTGTTCGCCTGGCCTCCGGCGGCTCTACACGATGACGGGAAAATTCAGGAAACAACATTGGTTCTCAGTAGCGTTGAGCAAATATTACTTCAAATCCATATATTCACAAAAGAACACTGGTTTCACAAAATAGATTAGTAAAATAGCACTCCACATATTCTTTTCCATTCTTTTCTTCTCTTTTGTCATTTCTTCATAGGCAAACTTTGTCATTTCTTCATAGGCAAACTGACTAAATTATTGAAAGATATCTAGGCCCCTAAGTGGCTTTTGGTTTTTGACAACAAAACACATGTACATTTAATATGGTTATCAAGCATGTGTGTAGGTGCTAAGATTGAACAGGTGACACAAATGATGAAGCATGTCCCCCTAAAAAGGAAATAAAAAAGCGGTGTTTGGAATTGACTCAAGGATTAGTGTTTTATTTTGAATTTGAGTATAGGAATGCCGTACTATAAATAGGGATTTTGATCTGCAGGTTGTGACTTGGATCTAGTGCTAAAGAAATCCATGCAAACTCAGTGAGCCACAAAAACCACTCCAAAATCTTACAAGAGTTAGTTTTGAGTGAGCCTGCTGCTAAATCCGGAGTGTCCAGGTTTCAGCCTGAAATGTCCGAGCTCTAGGCCCGAAGTATCCGGAGTTTTACCCAGAGTATCTGGATAACTGTTGGACAACGGCTAGTTTATGTGTGTGGAGTATAAATACCCCCTATACCCCTTAATTTACACCTCATTTTCGCTCATTTTCGAACTGAACAGCCCTAGTGTAGGATCAAGAACACCGACTAGAGGGGGGGTGAATAGGCAGTTTAAAATCTAAAACCAACAACACTAGAGAAATTTAATTAGTAACAAAGGAAAGCCCTATGTCCTGCTACTACTATCTCTAGATGGGTTTGCAACCTAGGGTGACAAGATACAAATTAAGCTCTAGTAAAGTAAATTGCTCAAAGTAAAAACAAAAATTAAAGTGAGCAGGAGAGGTAACCAAGCTTGACACACAAATTTATCCCGTGGTGTCGATGACTTGCCGGTCACCCCTAATCCACGTTGAGGTGGATTCCAAGAATCAACCGCTCCTCTATCAAGAACCTCTTGATCTTGAGCCGGCTTGAATCAAGGAACCGCTCCACACCTCGATTCCACTAGAGTTGCTCTTCACCACTCCGGTGAGGTGAGCACAAGATCTCTCACAATCGAAATCGGGGCTCCTCAACAATCTCCTTGGAGGAGCTCTACGAAATCCTCTTCTCCAAACCGTCTAGGGAGCGGCAACTCCCAAGAGTAACAAGTCGATGACGCTTGCTTGAAGTTTCCCTAGTGCCACAAAGCTCAAACTCTTGATGCAATGCACTAGGAAGCCCTCACACTCTCAAGAATGCAATCTCTAAGCAAGTGTGTGTGAGAGAGGGATGCCTTAGCTCTATAGTATCAAGTATGTAGTCCAAATGGCCAAGAGAGAGACCCAATGGCCGGGCATTGGGTATATATAGACATCCCCTCAAAAACTAGCCGTTACACCCTTTTCTGCGAAGTCGCGGACCGTCCGCTGTTCAAAAACCGGACCGTCCGCCGGTATAAGCCAGTGAGTCAGAGTGCATTTAATGCGTGTCAGAACTAGCCGTTACAGCCCTTGCGGACCGTCCACGCCCCAGGGGCGAACCATCCGCAGTTAAGTGTTCCACACCACCAGAGACGAACATCGTCTCTGGTACAACTTTGAAATTAGCCGGCGGACCGTCCGCACTCCAAGAGCGGACCGTCCTCCATTCATCCTTAGAAATCCACTAGAGACAACAATGTCTCTGGTACAAATTGTCAAATAGTCAGCGGACCGTCCGCGCCCCAGGGGCGGACCGTCCGCAGCACAGATCATTAGCCCAACCAGAGAAAACACCCTCTCTGGTATATTTTGAGTTAGATCGACGGACCGTCCACCCACCTAGGCCGGACTGTCCGCCAGTCACATCTAATTTCCACCAGAGCCAAACATGCTCTCTGGTACGGGTGAGGACCGTCCGCACTCCAGGGAGCGGACTGTCCGCGCTTGTGCAGTCAGCTCTCAAACATGTTCTTTTTCAAATCTTGTCAAAGCGTCGTTAGCCCTCATGTATGCACCTAGACATTTTGAGCAAAATGGCACTAAAGACCCGTCAACCACGAGTACACAACCCCTCTTGATAGTACGGCTATCTATCCAACAAATCCGGTCACTTTTCATCCACTAAACGCCTTGTGACCGGTAAAATACAAAAGCCCTATTTTATACCATTGTCTTGAGCCCGAGCTTTGCATATCATCTCCAAACTTCACACGTTCACAACCAAATCTCTTTCATCCGTGGATCAACCTATCCAACAAATCCGGTCACTTACTCATTTTTCATGAAAATTTCAGAATATGGTATGAATAAATTCACCAAGTTCGATGAGTAGAGAGAACTCCCCCTTGATATGTGCATATAAATTTGAATGAATACCAACAGCACATATATATGAAATTTGAAAATTTTGACGGAGTTTCCCCTATAAGTGGAAATCGAGGCATACAAGATACAAGATATATATATATATATGATATGAATTTTTGCTTAGTTAGCACAACCTCACAACCACAAGATGAACATAAGTAGATAAGAGTAACACAAATCAACATAATTCATCACACATTACAAACCAAATGTTCAAATCCAACCACAAATCACAAACCGAGTTCATGCAAGACACAAATCATAAACATGTAATGCAATAGTTCAACACAAATAAACACGAGTAGCAAGTGGAAGCCGAAAGCGAATGATTTCCATGTGAAGTCCATGAGCTCCCCCTAGATCCAAGCACTCCAAAGCTCCTTCTCCCCCTTTGGCATCAATTTCCAAAAGCGTCAATCCATCGGCGGTGGAGGAGGTGGCGGTGGGTAGAACGGCTGGTGCGAGTAGAACTCTGGAGGCGGCACTGGAGCCGGAAACACTGAGTAGAAGTGGTCAGAAAACCCGGTGAAGGCTGTGTTGAAAGTATCAAAGCGCTGCTCTAGATGCTGCTGCCTCTGCTCAAGCTGCTCAAAAGAAGGCAAATCCTCAAAGCGTGAGTCAAGAGCTGCTATGTCTGAGTGTAAACTCTGATGAACCCCCTACATCTGAGCCATCATGGGCTAGAACATCTGCTGCTGCATGTTCTGGAAGTTGAAGTTCATCTGACTCTGCATCTGGCTAGCCAACCCCGCAATCTAAGAGGACATGCTCTCCTGCATGGATGCAAAGTAAGGGTCAAAGTAGCCAGCTGGAGGAGCCCACTGCTGCTGTACTAGAGACTGTGGTGGTGGCATGGCATGCTGAGCTACAGCTGCTCCCATGTGAGCATCATTATCACTATCATCATCACCATCCTGCCCATGTGCTTCAGCATCCATATCATTTCCAGGGAAAGGAGTCAAAGGCCTCAAAAGAAAAGCATTGTCATTCTTGAATGGCCTGAAAGGAGTGTGCTTGCTCTCACATATCCCTCTGAAGTTAGACTTGACCTTGATGATGGACATAATATATGGAGCAAAATATAAGTTCATCTCCATGTTAAGCCTTAAATCTGCAAGCTGATCCATAATAAGAGCAATGACATTTATTCTATTTCCGTTCATGATATGAGATATCACATTCCAATAGAGCCCTCTAATCTTGTCTTTGTTGCCACTCTTAGGCATGAATGTGACTTTGACAATTTTATTAATCACAGCATGATGATGCCTCATACCATGAATGTCCCAAAGCTTGTAGCAATACCAAGATGTGCAGGCTCATAGTACATGGGGTAGTCATTCTCATCTAGAGGGTTTTCTAACACAACATTCATACTTTGCTCACTAGTGATGAAATCATAATCCTACTGATTAGCCTCAGCAAACTGAGCAAATGTAGCATAATAGGTTCTCTTGCCAGTTGTCCACCAAAATGTTTCCTCAACCATGTTGATCTCTAGGGTGGCATAGAACTGACGTATGACTGTTTCATTCCAATCACACTTATGCTGCAGAAAATTTACTAACCCCATTTGCTCAAATCTATCAACTAGATCAGACATGACTTGTTGTGATCTCATATAGCATAGGTCAATGGTCTGATGTTTGAATACATTCTTCTTAACTAGATGACCAAAGTAAGCATCTTTTTGTACCTCAGTTTTGAAGAAGAGGATATTGATGTCCCGAGGCAAGTTGAACTGATTCACTGCTCTAGCATTGGCATAGCTCACATCACTCCACTGTCGGCTAGGAAGATCCAGCCCCATGAGATCTGTAACATCATCCTCAACTTCCTCAGTCTCTTCCTCTGAAGATTCATCACCAACATCACCCACTGAAGATGCTGCATCCATCTCACTGAGATTGGGAGCGTAGTCCACATCATAAGAGTCATCACTGTCTCTTTGTCTTTTGGAAGACACAACCCTCTTGATTTTGGAAGTAGTGGCCTTGAGGGTCTTCCGGGGTGGCCTGAGATCAATAATCAATCATAAGATTCATATATTCAAGTATAATATCCAAGCCAAGTAAGATCATCACAAGAGAACAAGAATCAGCCATTCTGTGCACTGGCGGACCGTCCGCATGAAGGCCGCGGACTGTCCGTCCATGTGCTGATTCTGCCTAACGGCGGACCGTCCGCCAACCAGGCGCGGACCGTCCGCGATGCATCTATTCATGCGTAGAGAGCCCAAAATCGCCCCAAACTTTGATTCATCCATATTATGAGTTCTAGATCAAATCCACCAACCAAAATTTAACCATAGTACCTCCTCATCACTAGGAACAAGACCCCCCAAATATTATGAGTTTGCCAATGATTTCAGGACCCACGTCACAACACAACCAGCAGGTACCCTGGGGTACCTGGACGCTGAATATTATAACACATCCCGGCTTAGTGAGAAGAGTGACGTGTACAGCTTCGGAGTTGTGCTACTGGAGCTCATCACAGGCCAGCCACCAGCAGTCCCTGTTACTGGCACTGAGAGCATTCACATTGCACATTGGGTGCGCCAGAAGCTCTCAATGGGTAACATTGAGAGCATTGTTGACCCGGCGATGGGAGGAGAGTATGATGTCAACTCTGTCTGGAAAGTTGCAGAATTGGCACTGCAATGCAAAGAGTGGCCATCACGGGAACGGCCAACAATGACTGACGTTGTGGTGGAACTCAAGGAGTGCATGGAGCTGAATGTGCTGCACGTATTGGGATATTACAGCTCGGCGCCGAGCAACACAATTAATCTCAGTGCTGCAAGTGTTGACTTACAGAGTGATGCACCAGGAAGTGATGCAAGACAGGAAACTGTGCTTGAGCTGGAACAGTTAGACAATAGATCATCAACTCAACTAGGTCCTGCACCACGATGAGATGATGGTCTAGAATTCGTGGAGTAAGTCAGATGCATCAGAAAATTGTATTTCATCATGTCGTTTGAGCTGTTAAATCAAGTAACTAGTTCGCAACCCTCCATCTATGAATGGTGTATACTTATGATAGAAACTGAATATGTGATTTCCAAGTGGAGCTAGATATATAGAGAACTTGTTTGATAATAGCTGAAACATTGAAACAGAAAATTTAATGGGTCTGAATCAAGACTCAAAACCCAATCTCATGATTGCTATGGTTCTTGGGTATGTCAACAGCATCTGATGTGAACAAGTTTGCCTATATTATACTTGTTAAGAGCTTTGTTGAGATAGAATCTTATGGAGTGAGTAGCCAAATGTAAATATGGAGGGTGAAATTTAGCTAGTCTGCAGCGAACTAGAGAGCACTCTATACAAGATTGATAAGTATTTTCAACAGTACCCGATATAGAGGGAGTTCATTACCTAATGACACCAACAATTTGCGAATTGTGACCTTGTTACATCGTCCACTCTTTCTATAGCCCATAGTATAGAGTCTCAGAAGTTCTTTGTTGTCACAACCTATAAACTGAATGTAGATCAGATGCTGTTGTCCAATGCTTGCATTATACATACATATTTCTATATTATTGGGCAGCTTTCATATATTGGAGATACAAGAAAGGGCCTGAACTCCCTCATAATCCTCGGTGCTTGGACCATCTAGAAACTTAGAAATGATTGTGTGTTCAACGGTGCTGCCCCTAGCATTCCTGTGGCTCTTGCCCGTGCTAGGGAGGAAGCCCATTTGTGGAGTTTAGCTGGTGCTAAGGGGCTGCCCTTACACACAGCTAGTGTTGTTGTGCCTTAGTGGATGGTGTGGTCAGGTCTTCCTTGAAAAGCACAGGTGATTAAGTTCTTGCAGGGATAGAGTGTGGGTGTGTATTCGGGTCTGTGTATGACTCTCTTCTTCTATTAATACGATGATACGCAGCTCTCCTGCGTGTTCGAGAGGAAAAAAAAAGAACCACAGAGTTGAATCCTTTGACAGAATTGAACTTTCCCTGTCAGAGATATCAGATTACCCTGCAAGACAGAACTCTAGGTATATAATTGTGTCTACACAAAAGGGATTAATCTGACGAAGTATACAATTGAATAAAAATTAAACAGATTGTTTCAACCATTTTGGTTCCTGTTCATATACTGCAACCTCTTCTTTATAAAGGTGAATAACAAAATAATTACTGCAAGGCAATCAAGGTAATGCACCATATGCAGAAGAAACACCAACGAAACTATCGCTACCTAACATTACACCGACCGCACTGCTGAAAATTACAGTAGATCATTAGTCATTACTGACTACATACAACAAACACCTGATCTGATGATGCTATATTATAGCCCTAGAAATTAATTCCTTTCAGATGAAGGGAGCCCTAACCATTAGCAAAAGCATCTTAAGCGAGCAGCCTCTATGAGCCCATAGTAATAAAAATAAGGGGGGGGGGACCGGATAACCAACATGAGATTCCCATAAAAGAGTCAAGCCAATAATGCGGGTGCGACATGACTGATGAAGCAATATCCTAGAGAATTATTAGTTCAACGCACCAGGAAATCATCCTGCTCGCATCACAACATGATATGACGTGACAGTTGTGAAGTTTTCTTTCTTTGTATTCGCAAAGGTTGAGCCGCATGGGGCGGCGAATATCTCTGAGAGGGAGAAAATCAGGGCTCACCGGCGGTGGTGCGGCGCGAGATCGACGAGGAGGCCGACCGCACGGAGGAGCCAGCGCTCCCCGTCCCACGGAGGCGCCGACGAGCACCGGCGCCCGGCGACGAGCCTCCTGGCACAGATCGAGCAAGTGGATCCAGGTCGGGCTGAGCAAGGCCTAGAGATGACCATATTTTCTTCACGGCCCACTCGATGTCACTTGGCCCAAAAGACCAACATGCATGATCCTTAGCATTGCACCGAAATAAAACCAACCGGGAACGAGCCGTAGCTCGTTTGGCAAGTGCTCCGGGTGGTGGAGCTGCTGGTCGTGGGTTCGAGTACTGCTCAACTCACTATTCCCATAGGGGCTTTCCCCCATTTTCTTCTCCTGCAGGTACTGTAGCTGTTGCCTCACGCGTGGATGCACCACAATGGTCAGGGTGACGTGCCCATCACGTTCGAAGCCTGGTGTCGACTTCGGATACCTCTCAGCCACGTGAAGTTTCCTAGGTATAGGTTGTAGGTCTAGCTTACACACAGCATGTGTGCGTGTGGGCGTGAGTGTGGTGGTGTGAGTTTGTGTGTGAGTTCAGATACTACAGCTTGTACTTGAAGGGTTGAGGCATAAAAAAAAGAAATAAAAACCAACCGTGTGCCGCCTTGCTTGCTTTCATCCGACTCCGAGAACCCTTTCCGCGGCTTAGCAATTGCTCGTTTGGCAAGTGCTCCGGGTGGTGGAGCTGCTGGTCGTGGGTTCGAGTACTGCTCAACTCACTATTCCCATAGGGGTTTTCCCCCATTTTCTTCTCCTACAGGTACTGTAGCTGTTGCCTCACGCGTGGATGCACCACAATGGTCACTCACTATTTCCATAGGGGTTTTCCCCCATTTCTTCTCATGCAGGTACTGTAGCTGTTGCCTCACGTGTGGATGCACCACAATGGTCAGGGTGACGTGCCCGTCACGTTCGAAGCCTGGTGTCGACTTTGGATACCTCTCGGCCACGTGAAGTTTCCTAGGTATAGGTTGTAGGTCTAGCTTACACACAGCGTGTGTGCATGGGGCGTGAGTGTGGTGGTGTGAGTTTGTGTGTGAGTTCAGATACTACAGCTTGTACTTGAAGGGTTGAGGCATAAAAAAAAAGAAATAAAAACCAACCGTGCGCCGCCTTGCTTGCTTTCATCCAACTCCGAGAACCCTTTCCGCGGCTTAGCAATTGGCCCGGCGCGTCACGTTTCTTCTGCCTTCCTCTCGAAGCGCCCCCAACAGTGCCCCGAGGCGAAAGAGGGTGACTTCGAGGCGGACGCCGTTCTCCGGCGGGGATTCCGCTGGTCTTCTTCTTCCTCGACGGCCGGTCGGTCGTTGATGAGGGAGATGGACTGCGGAGTCCCCATGCTGTTGTGAATAGGTTAGATACTTACATATCTAGACCTAGATGCTGCTCGTCGCCGTCGAGCGATGGAGCTAGGTTTTGCCGGGGGCCACTTTCCATAGATTTCTTTTGTTGTCGGTTGGAGATGATGGAGGTGGATCCGCTGCGGCTTGTGTTCCTCTTGCTGATGGTTGCCATCGGCGCATCGGCGAGGTGGATTTTGCTTGGGAGTTGGTTGCTGGCAGCGCGTCGCCCTCGGTGGTGGCGGCTTCAGTCGGCCTCGTGTTCTCAGGATGTGGAAGAGGCTGCGGGTGCTGCGGTAGCGAGGAGGATGGATCGAGCTCGAGCTTCCCCTGGCGGCGGTTGTCGTCGGTGGCGAGCTTGGATCCATGGCCGAGGGAACTCGGGGTGCAGCCCCGACCGATGCTTGTTCGGCATTGCCCTCAGCTCGTCCATGGAGGTGAGCGTCTTCTGCGGTTCGTCAAAGCCTTCGTGCGATGGGGTTCTCGTCGGCCTCGGGTTCGGCAGCGACGGCCAGAGCCGGCGTTGTCCGACGGTGGTGGAGAAAGGGTCCAGGGACCTAGTTGTAATTTCTATTTTTAGGGGGCCTTTCTGTTAGTAGAGAAGGACAGTTGTCATCCGTATTCCTGTACGGCATACTCGTATGCGGTTGTGTATTTGTATGCTTCCTTAACTCTTAAAACATGTATGCTTGAATAAAAAAAACTCCGAGAACCCTAAGACGACGCATGACACCATGCTTGAATAAAAAAAACTCGCCTTCGCGCGCGGGCTCTAGCGCTATATGCACTATCAACATATACTTCATGGTGGATTTGATAAAACAAATTTGGTATTGTAGTGTTACTATTTCTTTCTATATGTTTGGTCGAAACTTGTCAAGTTTGATTTATAACAAATCTAATATGACATGTATATAAGAATAGGAGTACAAGTAAATCCAATCACATATAGCCACATATGCATATTACCAATTTGATCAGTATTGGATCGACCACGTTTCCGTGCTTTCATCTGGTTAGTAACGTCGGCAAGGAGAGTTGATCGGATCCATATTGTTAACACAAGGCAGGAACTACTACGTACACAAATCCTACAACAACAAAGAAACCCAAAAACTTTAACTCTAAGCAAAAGAACAACGAACATAATGACGACGAGCGGCAGCGCCAGGGTGAGATTGATGCCGACGGTGTCGGCGACCCTGACCGATCATAGTGAGGCCACCTCCTATAGCTGAGGTGCGCGCCGACGCAGAGCGTGCGAGAGACATTGGCAAGGAGGCCGAAGGCGTCGACCTTTGGACTTTGGAGACCCTGACGACGTCTCATCCCCGGAAAGGCTGACGAGGCCCTGGACGTCGAGCAGATCGTTGGCAGAGTACTTGTCCCCGCAGCGGTCCAGCATTGACATGGAGCATGGCGACGCCGCCTTGAACTCGGCGGCGAATCAGTAGCAGTAGCGATGGACGACGATGGTGTGTGGGAGGAAAATACGTGGATGATTGGAGGCGGGAGGCCGACAATGCAGCGCGAGTGGAGCACGGCGACACCGCCGGGGCGCAGCGTGCGCTCCAACTCGGCGGCGAATCGGTATCAGCTGCGGTGGACGATCGTGCGGTGGATGATTGGATGGAAAGCAACAAATATGGAAAGGAGCATCAACGTCGCTTGTATCAAGATGATTGGATGGAAATAAGCAGCAAAAATATGGAAAGCAGCATTAGTGTCGCTTGCTGATGAGCTCGGAACTAAACAAGGAAACAATTTTGGGTATAGGTGGGCGGGTAAGAAAAAGTTTGATGCAAAAAAAAAGCGCCAAAAAGGCAGAACCGTTTTAGATGTGGTTGTTTTCATCAACGTCTCAAAACTTTTACAATCACCCGCCTAACAAGCAGACCTAGCTGTGAGGGGTATGAGGTAATATTTGAAGTGGATGTGAAATTCAATTGTTTCGGATCCTTATATACTAGATACTAGATAGATAAAGTAGATATGGTATAGATAATGAGTAAAAAGGGCATGTGACCATCTTTTAACCCTAAACCATTCAGTTTCTTTTATTCCGACATGCATGCCTCCTACTGTCTATTTCCTTTTATTTTATTATGTTATTCTGTGTAGTTTCTTTAGGTTATATGGTTTGAAAAAAATCTACATTTCACTTTGATCTTGCCTAAAAGTTGTTATATTTTGAGACGGATAGTATGATATTTTGTAAGAAGATAGATCAAGTACATTGGAAGCATCTATTTTAATTTTATTTAGTTTTGCAGGGAAAAATACATATTTCTTTGTTGAATTCGTATACAACGAATAGAGACAAATACAAATTAGGTAGCATATATATATCAAGTTCCACAAAATGCCTCCATCTGGACGTACGGCGTCATATGCACGTCATCACATGGCGCTGCAGTCCGCCGGCTGGAAGGAGAGCACGCCATTGCCGAGGTCGTAGAGCAGGTGCATGTTCTGCTGCATGTAGTTGCCGATGATGGTCGTCTCGTTAATCGGCAGCGTCGCGTTCGGCCCCGCCGAGTTGAACACCACCATGCACGCCGTGGTGTCGTCCACGGGCGCCCAGTAGTTCTCCGCCGGCACCACCACGTCCGACGAAGCTCCGCCGCCGCCGCTTCCAAAGTGGAGCACCAGCGGCGGTACCAGCTTTCCGGCGTCCCCCTGCGCCACGCACAGGTCCAAGCCGCTTCTTGCCGGCGGCGGCACGAGGCTGGCGCCGAGCTGCCGCACCAGCTCCGCCTTCAGCGCCTGGTACGCCACGTCGACGAGGCTCGTGAACGGGGAGCCGGAGTCGATGAGCGTGCCCGCCCACTGCCCCGGCGCCACCTGCCGGAGGTCGAACGCCGCCGCGGGGACGTCGAGCTTGGCTTTCCCCACCGTGATCCCGGCCAGGGGCAGGAAGTAGAACGTGCCGAACAGGTCATCGCTCGGGTTCTTGACGAACGGCACGGAGGCCGCCGGCGTGTTGCCGCTAAGGCCGGCGGACGCGCCGACGAACAGGCGGCTCGTGTTGACAGCGTCGCTGAAGTAGGGCGTGAGGCAGTAGGAGAACTTGGTGTCGCCGAGCTGGGAGACCAGCGAGAGCGCGCCGCGGCCGAGCCCGATGATGCCGGACGCGCCGTCCAGGGAGCCCTTGGTGAGCCTCGACGCGGTGACGCACCCGAACGCGAGGCTCGCGTTCTGCGACCCGAACGTGAAGACCTCCGTGCCGAGGACCCCGGCGATGGCGCCGGCGCCGTAGCCGGTGAGGACGTCGCACGCCGACCTGTTGCGCGAGCATAGGGTCTCGGAGCCGAGGGCGCACGCCCTGGCGTTGCACGCCACGGGCTGGACGGTGCGTGACCGGGACGGGTCGTAGAAGGAGAGGTTCTGGCTGAAGCAGCCGGGGCGGCAGCCGGCGCACTGCGTCCAGATGAGGTTGCTGCCGGTGTCGATGATGGCCTCGGCCCGCTGTGGCGGGTCGCCGATGAGGTACTCGGCGATGTACTGCGTCTCCACCCAGCGGACGGGCGCGGTCACCTCGCCCATGGACGCCAGCCGGCGGTGGGTGCGCTCGGTGGCGCGGCGCATGCGCTCCGCCACGGTGCGGTTCGCCCTGGCGTCGACGTGGATGAGCTCGAGACGGATGCCGGCGCAGGCGGCGGTGAACGTCAGGGAGGCGCACAAGAGCGCCAGCCAGAGCAAGGGTCTCGCCATTTTTGTCTTGTGGGAGCACTCCTTAGCGTGTATTGTTCGTGTGTGTGCATGGAGAAAGAGAGCGAGGGTGAGTGTATATATAACAGATGGGATTATTGGATGGAAATGAAGCGATGGAGTGCCCAACGATATGTTGACAACGTCATTGCAATTCGCAAGTGGATGTATTATTTGAGAATAATAAAACATTAAAAATTTCAACAAAGAATTGGATAGGATAAGCAACAGATTTTATAAGGATTGATAAAGCTCTAGATACATGATCAACGGGTTGATAATCATATATCAGGCAGATTAAGTCATGCATCATTTCATTTGGTAAATAATCAAATTGACGAGACCTTATAACTGATCTTCTATATACTTTGCTAAATTGTTCAAATAATGGGACAAATTCGGATAGATGATGTATTCTTTTAGTACATGACGTACAGCTGCTATAGACAAATATTGTGGAGCATTGGACATTGGTATCAACGAGTAGGTAGCATTTTATTAGCTGGTATGTTGACTTAGTCATCTATACCTAATGTATGACAAATCTTTGCCAAATAGATCGATGGGGCCAAATGGATCGATGGCAAAACAATTTTGACCTCCAGAGCTTCAAAACAATCTACTTACTCCGTCCGTCCCATATTATTAGTCATTTTGGCTTCTCTAGATACACAAATTTTGTTATACACTTAGACATAATATATATCTAGATGCATAGTAAAAACTATGTATCTAGAAAAGCCAAACTAACTAATAATTTAGGATGGAGGGAGTATATATATCCCAATATTTTTTCCCTTCTCATCACCCGAATTTTGGGCCATTAGATCAAGATCTAACGGTCCCTGCTCACCTTCAACCTTGAGTCATCTTCTTCCTCACGCCCACGCCCCCACCCCCGCCCCCACCCCCGCCTCCGCCCCGCCTCCGACGCGGGGCTCTGGAGAGATCCTCCTTCGCTCGTGGCTCCTCCGCGCGCCCTTCCCGACCCGCGCGCCACCACCGCCATGGCAGTCGTCGCCCCCGCCCCGGCCTGGCCCAACCGCCCTCCTCCACCACCAGCCTAGCGCCGCCACCGCCGCCGGCCTCATCGCCCCCGTGCCCGCTGCCACCATCGGGCCGGCCTGCCACCCCCAACCTTCCTTCTAAGCCTAGCAATGGACATTACCAAAGCCCAACCCCAAACCCTAACCTCGCCGGAGGTGGAAAAGAAGCTAGCTGGGATTGAGGAAGATGAGGTCGGGTGGCGTCTCCTCATTTGTTACAAATTTGAGTGTGGGAAGACTTGAAAATGCTCGGGCATCATATAGCTTTCCCAAAATGTAATGTTCTGTGGTTGGATGGGTATGGCCTGGCAAGTTACAATAACAATTAGGGAAGTGGATACAATAACGAACAAGTCATAAATCTTGAGGGTTGCTTGCATGAGTCGCAATTCTTGTTTGTGGTGCAATACCAACTCTCGTTCTGTGGCACAAACTACCAAATGCTGAAGCTCAAGCTTGCCTGGCAGCTTTAACAGCAATATCGAATCAAGGGATGACAAGAATCCAGCTGGAATGCGACTCGTGTAACTTAGTCTCTGCCCTGAAATCATTTGCCTTTGATCAATCACCGGCTGTTGGTCTGCTTAGGGAGGCAAGACAACTGATCCAATTAGATTTTGTTGATGTTGAGATTTTGTTTACCCCTGATCTTGTAATTTATGTGCTCATGGGTTAGCTTACATGAGTTTTAGTTGGGACTCGGTTCAACCATATGTTTGGCTTGATCCCCTCCCAGAGTTTGTAATCTCCTTAACAGCTTGTGACTTTTCTGAACCCCAAATTGGGAATGAATAAAGCGAGCACTTTAAGTAAAAAAAACTACCAAATGTGGTGACATTTTCAAAAATACTGGATGGAACGGTGTGCCTTCCGGCATCAGCAGGATGCTTTCTATCCTAAAGCAGGTAAGAAACCAGCTTATGACTCTTTGCTTGGTTTCAGGGGAAGAACAAGCTAAGAAAAGGCAGGTAGAAAAAAACCAGCAGACGGATGGACGAAGATGAATGCGGGTGGAGCTATTGACAGTAGAACTGCTGCCCCGGATGACACTATTGTTTTACATTGCTGGGCAAGTGTATGGGGCCATGTAACTCTCTCTTCAACAAACACCCCCCCCCCCCCCCCCTCTTTCTAGAATGATTGTATGCAAAACCTCAAAACAATAAAATTGCTCAGGCTGGCTTCTGGCCCGCCCCAGTTTTCCCTAAAAAAGAACAGTAGACTAGCGATGAAGGCATTATTATTGGTGTGGCTATCAAAGACCATCGGGGATGATTCAACGCACGCTGTGGAAATATCTATTTATGCAAACAACCAACCGTGAGGAGCTGGAAGCAATAGCCTGTACGTAGGGGTTAAGAGCAACTCCAGCAATGACTCCTACTCAAGATCTCTACTTTCTTGAGCAGGGGCTATCCAAACTTTCTGGGGCTTCAAATTTTGCTCTCAACTCCAACAATAGTTTCTACTTTGCAGCCCCTACTTTCATCATAAAAATAGGACCACCTGTCATAGACTATATTATTTTCTCCTATTATTTTCTTCTTTTCATTTCTATTGTCAGCTTCCTCTCTTTTCCCTCTCACTGCACTCGCCGGAGTTGCCGGGGTACATCTATGCACAAGGCCAGAGCGTCTCGTCGTCGTCGAACTCGCTGAGGTAGACGACACACTCGAGCTCCTAAAGTGCGATGCGCACGGCGTGGTCCAGCCCGCGGTCCAGCAGCGTGTCGTGCAGTCGTCCTCACTACTGCAATAATCGTTTCTGAGGCGGTTGAGAAATATTTTCCGAGGCGGGCAAGGGCAACCGCCTTTGAGCAAACACCTCTATAAATGAAGCATTTTCAAAGGCGGTTGCATGCCCGCCTCTATTAATTGAACAAAAAAATAAAAAAGGGATGAGCCTGTCGAGGCCATCACGGCCTCGCCGAGCCCATCCGCACCGCCGCTGCCGCCGCCCCTGCCTGCCGCGTCCACCTCTGCACGCCCCGTCCGCCGTGGCCCGCCGCCGCTCGCACCAATTTGACGAGCCATGGGCTCATCATCCCCCTCCACCCCCTAGGCCTAGGGGCCTCCAGGGAGCCCTCCATTCGTGGGCCCCACTCACCAGCCCCTCTAGATTTGGATGAGAGCTGAAATATGAAGGCTCCTACTGGACTTTGATGCATTATTTGGAGGCTATAAGATGGGGACCAGCCCCTAAAATCTATATGAGGACTATGATTTGGGGGCTATTGCTGGAGATGCTCTCAGTCTATGGGATAAAGGGATCGGGAGAGGAATTTAGGGGCCTTCCTAGAATAGGGACCGGAATAGGGTCTCTGCTCCTATTTTTTGAGTAGGGAATCAGGTAGAAATTTTGTTGGAGATGCTCTAACGCTTAGGGATGGCAATGGTTAGGTTTCGGGTCGGATATCCGCGGGTTTCGGGTCTAGCAGACTTGGGTTCGGAGATGATTTTTGACCCATGGTTTTCGGGTTCGGGGCCCCGAAACTTATCGGGTTTGGTTTTGGGATTGGTTTTTCACCCGTGGATACCCAATGAATAACTGTTTGGAGTAAAAACTCATATTTTATAATATACTTAGCAATAAGTTTATTTACTTAGACTACAAAATTTATTTTAAATTGACTTAGAAAATTATTTACTATTTATTGCCTCTTGTTTATATATGTAAATATTATATATATCTTGTATATGTTTATAAGAAGTACTTATTTCTCTTACTATGTTGTCATACAAAGCGGGTTTCGGTATCCAATCGGATTTCGGGTATCTGCAAGTTTCGGTTTTGGGGATGAATGACCCGAATCGATCTTCGGGTCGGGTTCGGGTTTTAAGTTCGGATTTCAGTTTTGGGTGCCTAGACACTCCACCCAACCCAAACACGACCTGTTGCCATCCTGACTAACGCTAGCCCTCTGAATGGTGCGGGTAGGAGGTGATCCCGTATGTTGAGTAGATTATTGCTCAGGAATATACTGAAACTTCCTGAGTAATAAAAGACATATAATGTTATTAGCTATAGCTAGTTTGCTATCTTGAGACACAACTGGAAACTCGTTGGTTCCCGTGTGCTAGAACCTTTGCCGTGTGCACTATCTCGGGCACACGACAAAGAGCATGTTTGCCGTGTGCCACGAAAGGGACACACGGCAAACTTAACGGCACACGTCAAAGGTCATGTTTGCCGTGTGCCACGAAGAAGACACACGGCAAAGCAGTGGACACATGGCAGTGCATGATGTTTGCCGTGTGCCATGATTTACAACACACGACAAAAAAAAAACACACAGCAAAATGCCTTCTTTGATGTGTGCTACGAAGGACACACGGCAAAATGTGGTCTTTGCCGTGTGTTTATTTCTGGCACACGGCAAATTTGTTTAAAAAATTCATTCTGCTTTTGAAACTTTTTTTCTTATCTTTATATTGTATGTGGGACTCTATACTAGGTTTTGGTACTTTTCTCGGTCATTTTGCTATATTTAACATTGTTATTTGATGTAAAGAAATATTAGAGAATAAGTAAATTTTGAACTGTAATAATTCTAAATAAAGTAATAATGAAGCAAAAAAATGATGTTAACATCATGAAGTCCCATGTGAGCCCTTATCTAAAAAATTGATGCAAAATTTGAAAAATTTGCTCATGAGCCATCCCATGAACCATGTGGCCCAACTGTTTTAAAATTCTATAAAAGGCAAACTTTCTCTGAAAAATATAAGATTTGTTATGGTATCATGATTTTATAAGTGGAGGCTATGGAAAAAATTTAAAAATGTTTAGCACAAGTTATCACTTGTACTCCTTATAAACCGAAGTATCTTCAAAGAAGATCTATAGAGTTGAGAATGAGATGTTGATATTTGAAGTGAAAGTGATAGTCGAATTGGGTGTTGACTTCAAAAAATTTTGTACATACAATACACAATCTTAGAATCTTTCGTGCCAAAATTTCATTATTTTTTAGATTCATTTGTTATTTTTTATATTTTTTCCCCATTAAATAATAACATGTGATATACATTGCAATGGAGATGTAACTGCATGAAATAATGATTTTTTCAGTGCAATCATAGAACAAAAAAGGTTGAGTGATTTTTTTTTGTGATATTTATATTGTTGTGAACAAATTTTAGTTAAACACGTAATGGTGATTCAGTTGGTACATATCGGATTCAAATAGCATGAAATAGTACATTTAATCCGCATGTGATAATGAAACAAGAAATATTTATTCTTGCACGAAATGAACGATATATTTTTTAATTATTACTTATTGACTACACTAGTTGAAACACTAATTAAACAATATTTGAAACACTAATTAAACAAAAATTTCGAAGCAAAAAAATAAAATGAGGCTGGTTGCTGTGTGCCATTTGCCGTGTGTGGCACACGGCAAACCTTTTGCTGTCGGTTTTAAGGGCTTCGCCGTGTGCCCCTGGCACACGGCAAAAGGGCGGTGTCCCGTAGTGAGACGATAAACTCTTCCCCTCGCACATATATGATATGCATGGGCAGTTGGGCACACATAAACACGTACGTTCGTGCACAATAATGCACGAATTACATGGAGCTGCAGTCCGCCGGCTGGAAGGAGAGCACGCCATTGCCGAGGTCGTAGAGCAGGTGCATGTCCTGCTGCATGTAGTTGCCGATGATGGTCGTCTCGTTCATCGGCAGTGTCGCGCCCGGCCGCGCCGCGGCGTTGAACAGCACCATGCATTCCGTGGCCGTGTCCACGGGCACCCAGTAGTTCTCCGGCGGCACCACCGTGCCGGCGTCTCCCCGCGCGACGCTCGTTCTGAATGGTAGGCTTCGTCGACGAGGCTCGTGAACGGGGTGCCGGAGTCGATCACCACGCCGCCGGCCCATACCCCCGTCGCGACCTGGCGGAGGCCGAACGCCGCCGCGGCGATGGCGAGCCTGGCGCTGCCCACGCTCATCCCGACCAGGGGCAGGTAGTAGAACGAGCTGAAGGGGTACTCCTTGGGGTTCTTGGCGAACGGCACGGATGTCACCGGCGCGTCGCCGTTCAGGCCGGCGGACGCGGCGACGAACAGGTGGCTCGGGTGGACGGCGTCGCGGAAGTAGGGCGTGAGGCAGTAAGAGAACTTGGTGTCGCCGACCTGGGGACCAGCGAGAGCGCGCCGCGGCCGAGCCCGATGATGCCGGACGCGCCGTCCAGGGAGCCCGGCGTGAGCCTCGACGCGGTGACGCACCCGAACGCGAGGCTCACCTTCTCCGACCGGAACGTGAACACCTCGGTTCCCAGGAGCCCCACGATGTCGCCGGCGCCGTAGCTGACGGCGACGGTGCACGCCCCGCTGCCGCCGAGCGTGCTGCACCGGGTCTCCGGGCTGACGACGGCGCACGCGGCGCCGTCGCACGGCACGGCCTGGGCGGTGCGCGAGCGGGAGGTGTTGTAATGGGGGAGGTACTGGCCGAAGCAGCCGGGGCGGCAGGCGGCGCACTGCGTCCAGATGAGGTCGCTGCCGGTGTCGACGATGGCCTCGGCGCGCTGCGGCGGGTCCCCGATGAGGTACTCGGTGATGTACTGCGTCTCCGACCAGCGGACGGGCGCGGCCACCACGCCCATGGACGCCAGGCGGCGGTGGGTGCGCTCGATGGCGCGGCGCACGCGCTCCTCGCCGGTGCGGCTGTCCTTGGCGTCGATGTGGACGAGCTCGAGACGGAGGCCGGCCGCGGAGGCGGCGAACCAGCACAGGGAGGCGCAGAAGAACGCGAGACAGAGCAAAGGCTTCGCCATTCTTACCTCAAGTGAAAAATGCAGCCAGTCCATAACATATGCTAAGGATATCGGTGGGGGGAATGCAGATTTTTATATATACTAATGCCACTGCAAATATGAGCAATTTCGTTTACTCACGCCCAATTCTACTCCCATGTTCTTTTTGCCATCAAGGTAAGTGTCCGTGAGTTTATTGTGATTTTACCTACTTCCTTTGACTAGAAATTGCTGCAGGCCTCAAGATTTTTGAGAAAGACCATGCTACCCCGAATTGGGATAGTGCATAGTGGTCTTGTGGGATTACGTGGACTTGTGGAGGGATGGTATTCATTCCTCGTTCGACCAAGAGAAATTGACAAAGCTCAGAGTTTTGAATTATGGTCAGGTCCCAATCCTTACTTCTGCTGTACAAGGGCATTCCCAACCATCTGTATGTAATAGTATTCATATTATTAATTAAAAACTTTCATGAACTTTTTAGCCTATGTGGCACTATGATAAATGAAAGAGAATGGAGAGAGAGAGAGATCGGATCATCCAGTTTCAACATGAAAATCTATGGGCTGGACACTGTCAAATTATGCATTGGGAAAGGATGCACTACTAGAAAACAGGCCAAAGGTCCTGGCCAAAGGTACCAGCTGCTGTTGCAACCGGTACTAATGCCACGCATCAGTACCGGCTGCAAAAACAGCTGGTACCTTTGGCCAGCGGCGATCAAAGGTAAGGTGTTTGGTACCGGGTTAAAGCATCACCCGGTACCAAAACTTCAATATAGAAACCGGTTAGTGCCACCAACCGGTACCAAAAGCACATGGAGGAATAGGTACCGGTTGGTGGAACCAACCGGTGCCTAAAGGGTGGACAATGGCACCGGATTTTGCCATGGCCGGTGCCGCCACCTGCCCACAACAAAGGCATCGGTTAGTAACATCAACCGGTGCCTATGCCTTTTGTTTGGCACCGGTTGTTGAGCACCAACCGGTGCCTTTGAGCCACGCCTATAAATACCCCAACCCCTCCCCCCTCCAAGCTGCCGTGAACTCACTGTTCATGGCAGCTGAGTGAGGGGAGGGGAGGCGATTTTTTTCTTCAAAAAAGGTTAGTTATTTTTCTCCATAACTTAGCAATTGGTTTTTAGAAGCAGTTATCATTTAATTTATTTGATAAGTGAATAGTATCTATTTATTATAGTTATAAGCATTATCAATTATATATTTGAATTCAAATTTAATATAGTATGAATGTATTATTTGTACACTACAATGATGTATATAAATATATTGTGGACCTAGATGAGTCGGCAATGGATGTACATGGCCGATCGGCGTTCAAAGGAGTTCATTGATGGCGTGCATGAATTCATAGAAGCGGCCGAGAAACACAAGTATGACGGTTTCGTTCATTGTCCATGCAAATTCTGTAAGAATGAGAAGGATTACTCATCATCAAGAACCATCCATAGTCACTTGTTCAATAGTAGTTTCATGCTGAACTACTATGTTTGGACCAAGCATGGCGAAAGAGGAATTGAGCTGGATAATAATGTAGAAGAAGAGGACAGGATTCCTGACTTTGCAGCCAATTATAATTCCTTTTTCAACGACACTGCAATGGGTGAGCCTGAAGAAGATACTGAAGGATACGTTGTAGAAGATGATCTTGGTCAGATGCTGCGCGAAGCTGAGGAAGGTTGCGAAACAGAAAAGGAATCGAGAGATCTGAAGCGTATGTTGGAGGACTACAGAATATTGTTGTACCCTGATTGCAAACAAGACCAAAAGAAGTTGGGTACCACATTGGAATTATTGCAATGGAAGGCATCAAATGGTTTGTCTGACAAGGGATTCGAGGAGTTGCAGAAACTTATTAAAAACTTACTCCATGAGGGTAACACCTTGCCGGAGATAACATACGAGGCAAAAAAAGTTGTTTGTCCTTTAGGATTAGAGGCACAGAAGATACATGCTTGTCCTAATGACTGCATCCTATATCGAGGTGAGTATGAAAATTTGGATTCATGCCCTGTATGCAACGCATGCCGGTATAAGATCCCTCGAGATGATCCAGGCGACGTTGAGGGGATGCGTGTCAAGAAGAGGGTGCCTGCCAAGGTGATGTGGTATTTTCCTCTAATACCACGTCTGAAATGTTTGTTCATGAACAAAACGAATGCTAAATTGATGCGATGGCACAAAGAAGAACGTAAGCAAGACAATATGTTGAGACACCCCGCTGATGGGTCGCAGTGGAGAAAAGTGGACAGAACATTCCCAACATTTGCAAATGAAGTGAGGAATATAAGGTTCGGCTTAAGTACGGATGGCATGAATCCTTTCGGTGAGCAGAGCAGTGGTCATAGTACCTGGCCTGTAACACTCTGTATATACAACCTTCCTCTCTGGTTGTGTATGAAGCGGAAATTCATTATGATGCCGGTGCTTATCCCCGGCCCGAAGCAACCCGGTAACGATATAGATGTGTATCTGAAACCACTGATTGAGGATCTTCTATTGTTGTGGAAAGATGAGGGTGTTCGTATGTGGGATGCGCACGCAGAGGATCATTTTAACATGTGTGCATTGCTTTTCGTAACCACCAACGATTGGCCAGCACTAAGTAACCTCTCCGGATAATCCAATAAGGGTTATAGGGCATGCACCCATTGTTTAGAAGAAACCGACAGCATGTACCTCAAGCACTGTAGGAAGATCGTGTATATGGGTCATCGTCGATTTCTTCCGATCAAGCACCCATTAAGGAGGAGGCATGCTCACTACGATGGAAAGGCAGATCATCGTACCAAGCCTAGGCACCGTTGTGGGAAAATGGTGTTTGAAATTGTCAAAGATATAAAAGTAGTATTCGGAAAAGGACCCAACAGCAAATCAGTGCAGAGTGATGACGGACGTGCACCTATGTGGAAGAAGAAGAGTATTTTTTGGGAGTTACCTTATTGGGAAGTCTTAGACGTCCGCCACGCAATTGATGTGATGCACCTAACAAAAAATCTTTGTGTGACCCTTCTAGGTTTCCTTGGTGTCTACGGTAAGGCAAAGGATACATTGGAAGCGCGGCAAGATCTTCAACGTATGAAACAACGGGCCGCCCTACATCCAGAAAAAAGGGATAAAGGACGTCATTATCTAGGTCCTGCGTGCTACACTCTTAGTAAGGAAGAGAAGCAAAGTATGTTCGACTGTTTGAACAGTATCAAGGTCCCATCAGGCTACTCTTCGAATATAAAGAGGCTACTGAACTTGAAAGAGAAGAAATTCGCACACGTAAAGTCCCATAACTGTCACGTGTTGATGACGCAATTGATTCCAATTGCACTTAGAGGTATTCTACCATCTAATGTTCGAGCAACAATCATAAAGCTATGCGCATTTCTCAACACAATTTCTCAGAAGGCAATCGATCCATCGAGTTTAAGCAGGCTACAAGAGGATGTTGTCCAAAGTTTAGTCAGTCTTGAAATGATATTTCCTCCATCATTCTTCAATATTATGACGTATCTTCTAGTTCACCTGGTCAAAGAGATTGGTATTCTCGGTCCTGTTTTCCTTCATAATATGTTCCCTTTTGAACGATACTTTGCAGTACTAAAGAAATACGTTCGTAATCGGGCTCGTCCAGAAGGAAGCATTGCGAAGGGTTACGTCACAGTGGAGGTCATTGAATTTTGTGTTGACTATGTGGAAGAACTCTGCCCAATTGGGATTCCAGTATCACGTCATGAGGGGCGGCTGATTGGAAAGGGCACACTTGGAAGAAAATCAGTAAATGCCACAGATCATGCCACGTTGAGCAAAGCACATCTCACAGTTCTGCAACAATCAGCCTTTGTGGCTCCATACATGGAGGAGCACATGCAAATTGTGCGAAGTATATACCCTTTGAAGTCTGAGACATGGATTACAAAACATCATAACGATACATTCGCCACCTGGTTGCAGAAGGAAGTCATGGCCAACGATCAAATTCATGAGCAGCTAGCTTGGCTGGCCAGGGGTCCGGCAAATTCAATCCTGATATACCAAGGATATGAAATTAATGGTTACACATTTTATACAAGAGCCCAAGATAACAAGAGCACCAATCAAAATAGTGGTGTCCGTATAGATGCCACCAACTCTAGTGGCCAAACGAACTCATATTTTGGTTACATTGAAGAGATCTGGGAACTCGACTATGGGCCGTTGAAGATACCTCTATTTCGTTGTCAATGGGTTAAACTCACATGAAAAGGTGTCGATATCGACGAGTACGGAATGACAACGGTAGACCTCAAAGAGCTTGGCTATCGAGACGAACCATTCGTCCTAGCTAAAGATGTCACTCAAGTTTTCTATGTGCAGGACATGTCTAGCAAAACGAGAAAGGACAAGTCTAGGAATAAATCAAGTTTTGTAGGTGCCGGAGATGAGGCAAAGCGCCATATTGTTCTGGCAGGAAAAAGAAAAATTGTGGGAGTCGACGATGTCACAGATGAAGAAGAATACAATAAGGTTGAAGATATGACTCTGTTCGCAGTGGAGGTTGACACAAGTATTCTTTTAGCCGAAGAGGAGGCTCCGTACGCACGTCATGATCATAATGAAGGGACGATTGTAAAGCGAACCATTGTTAATATTCCCTTAGTTGAATGATTATGTTTTGTGATATTTTCTGTGAACATTATTAGATTTCTTATGCAATTATTTGATTTATTATGTAATTAAAATAATTAGTTATGCACCTAAATGATTTATTATGTAGTAATTAAAATTAGTGTACATTTAAATGATTTATTATTGTACACCTAAAACCATAGTTAATATTTTCTTAGTTGAATGATTTACTAGGCAGTTAATAAATTTATTGAGCAAATAACAAATTTATTAGACAATTATTTTAACTATTAGACAATTATTTAAATTATTAGATAATTATCTGATTTTCTAGGCAATTATCAGATTTATTTTGCAAATATCAGATTTATTACGAATTATGAGGCAATTAATAGATTTACAAAAGAAAAAGAAAGGGGAAAAGAAAAGATAACCTTTGGTACCGGTTGGAAAATCCAACCGGTACCTTAGGGTCCTATTTGGGTAAAAAAAAGTGGGGCGTCGCGCGGGAGTCGAACCGTGGCCGCGAAGCCCAAATTTCCGCGAGTTAACATTGAGATACTGACGAATTCCGTTCAAAGGGGGTCAAAGAAGATTGAAAAGTGAACTGCAAAAGGCCTAAGGTACCGGTTTTGTTAATCCACCCGGTACCATAGGGGCTTTTCATTTCCCGCCCGTTGGGCCCTAAGGCACCGGGTGTGCGGAGAACCAGTACCTAAGTCTCGCCTAAGGCACCGGTTGGAGATACAACCGGTACCTAAGGCGTACATAGGTACCGGCTGAATTTTTGACCCGGTACCTTTGGCCAGGGGTATAAACCCGTTGCCTTCTTCCTCCCAATTCTCCACTGCTCCTCCATTCCTCCGGTCGACCGCCGCCACCCTCCATCTCCGCGCGCGCACCATCGCATAGTCGTGCCGCCGCTGCCACATTGTCACGCCGCCGCCTCTTCCTCTCTGCACTCGGTCTGGCGTCGTCCGCCCGCGCTGGTGGCCCCCACCCCTCCTCCGCTCTAGCCGCCGGTAAGTGCTCCGCCCGTGAAATTCAACGTCGCCGGCGCGATTCCGACCTCCCTGACCCCTCCACCGGCTTCGCAGCTCGACCCCGAAGCTTCCCGTGGAGCCAAGAGTCCCAGAGGACCCCTGCATCGACTCGTCCACGGGCACCGCACCGCCCTCGCCGCTCGCCTTCGACGCCACCGCCCCTGCACGGCCGCCTTGCTCGATTTCGAGCCTCGGTAAGTCCCCCAAGCCCCCGCCATCCTTTTGCGCCCGGATCCGAGCGCCAAAGCCGCCCAGCGCGTACGCCCCGGCGAGCGCCGCCGCGCAGAGCTGCCACCGCCGTCGAACCCGCCGCCCCGAGCCTTCCCTAGCCCCGCACAGGCCATAGGTGGATCACGCATGCCACGTAGTCCATCATAGACCCAAAGCCCGGTCGATTTGACCCCCGGAGGGCTGAGTTCGGCCATCTCCGGTGAGCCTCCGCCGCGGCAGCGTCGTCTCCGGTGACTCGCGCCGCCGCCCCGTGCGCCCAACCGATCTCAGCCGCCCGATCTTGATCCAACGGCCGGAAACACCCGAGCCCGAGTCAATCCAGGCGGATAACGGTCAGCGCCCACGTGTTTTGCTAAAGATCTCCTCAGCTTCTTCAAAATAAACCCGCAGTCCATGCTAGTTGAAAAGTATTTCCAAATCCGCCCCTGCTTTTACGTTTTAGACCCTGATCTTCTTTAAAATTTAACCCACGGTCCACCCAACCGTGGCCCCTGGTCTTTTTGCATCCTAACCCCCGTGTCTACCCTTTAATTATGTATAGGTCCCTGGTTTTGCAGAAAAAACCCCTAGAAACTTAGTTTTTCTTGCAGAAAAGCCCCTAGACCTTGTTTTAAGCGAAGTTTTCACGTTCTAGCTCCATTTTAGGCGTTCTTTGTGTCCACGCGATCGTTGTAACGCGTAGAATAGTTCTAGCATAGTTTTGATTTCTGTTTTCATGTATTGTTGTACTGTTTCTTAGTTTTTGCTATTGTTTGCATGTATGTTTATGTTGTGTATTGTTTTTGGCCATGTGTTCGTGAGAAGACGTTGATCCATCTGATCAGTAGCCCCAGTACCAGTACCCGGAGCAGCCATCTTCTGAGCAGTTTGAGCAGCAGGAGCAGTTTGAGGAAGGCAAGTATAACATGTATTTAAATAGAGAGTGAATAATGCTTGTATTTATGTATTTATCATGTATTTTTGTAACTCATGTATTTATCATGTAAGTCATGTAACGACGATGAGTAACGACGATGAGTAATTTCGTATTCGCTCTCTAACTCACGCATTCGCCATCCCTCGACCCTCAACCCGGTTCCTCGACCCGGTTCCTCGACCCTCAACTCTCAACCCCGTTCCTCGAACCGGTTCCTCGACCCCATTCCATGACACACACACACACACACACACACACACACACACACACACTCACACTAACACACACACACACTCACACTAACACACACAGACACACACACACACACTAACTCTCTCTCTCTCTCTTTCTCTATCCCTCTAACATACACACACACTCTCTCTCTCAAACACGCATATTCGTTCAAAGAATTGAATTCTCCTACTTCATTTAAGGATGGACACATACTCTAACACATTGTTACGGTTTCAGTTAAGGATGGACCCCTTCGGTGATGAGCAGGCCGCCGGGCAATACATGTTGGACGCAATAAACAAAGATACGAGGACCAACACCACCCAGCCAATCGCTGAAGAAGATACTCGGACAGCTGATTCGTTCCTGAATATGTCTGGAGATGCCGATGAAGAAGATGATGACTTTGCGCCGCCGCCCAATCAACAGCAGCATGTTCTAGTACGAATCTTAAAACTATATGCATGGTGTCTTTAGTAGATTAGTTTTGCGATTAACATATCTTTTCTGTAATTTAGTCGACCTCCGCATCGACTTCGTTGAGCCAGTCAAAAGGGAGACGCCGGCCAACCAAGAAAATGGAGGGAAGACAGGTCGTCAGAGAAGTGGACGCAGAGGGCTGTCCAAGTGCTCCAGAGGATGCTAGCACAAAATTTGTCAACCAATGTGGGGTTATTGTTCGGGCAAGAATTCCGATCACCACAAGACTATGGAAAACGACCAAACCCGAAGAACAGCAACACGCCGTGCCTACACATCAGAAGGAAATGCTATGGGTAGAACTCAAGGATATGTTCACTCTTTCTGAAGGAGTTGACCAAGAACTTGTGAAGAAATGTGCCTTGAGAAAGATGGCCCTTGCCTTTGCAACTTTCAAGAAGAAGTTGTACACCAATTACATCAAGAAGGATAAAGAGCCGAACTGGGACGATCTTCCTCAGGTTAAACCATACTGGGAGGAGTTCAAACAATACAAACTATCAGAGGAAGCCCAAAAAAATCCGAACAAGCCAAGGTGAATGCTGCAAATAAGAAGTACAGCCACCACCTTGGGGCTGGCGGGTACAAGAAGTCAGTTAAAAAATGGCAGAAGATGGAGCAGGACCTTATAGATAGAGGTATCAGGCCGACGACTTGGGATTGGCCGGATAGATCCAAGTGGTGGTTATTTGCTAATGGCGTGACACTAAACTAGTTGGATGGAAGTTTGGTCGTGCCCGAGCATATGCAAGAAGTGTCCCGCGATCTAGTCGCTGCAATAGATGAGACTCAACAAGGAACATTCCATGCTCAAAGGGAGAATGATGAGCTAACAAGGGCATTAAAGAATCCGGAACACCCTGGACGAGCCCGCGGCATCGGCGTGGTCCCATGAAAAGTTGCTTGGGCCGGAGATCCCTCTTACAAGACTCACCGAAAGAGCAAAGCCGAACAGGAAGAGAAACTTCGTGCCATAGAAGAAAAGATGAACGAGAAGGTTGCGTCCTTGGAATCTCAGATGGACGCCAGGGTCAATGAGGCGGTGCAGCTAGCTCTGAGCCAAAGGGGCACTGCTCGGTCGCACTCGGATGTTGTGATAAGCCCGGCCTCTCAGCGACGCAGCAGCTGTGCATCCACGGCGGCGCCCGATGTACAAGCGGAACATCAACCCCAGATTGAGCCAACGGCGGTAGATGACCAGAGGTATCCAGTGGATGATGTCACCATGCCGACACCGTGCGAGCTTCATGTGCAAGCAAGAAATATATCCATTCATGTCGCATACGGGTCAGCCCTGCCCCTGAATCCTTCTACTACAATTCATGGAAGGCCGATACCTCCTGGCTACACCTCCGTCACAGTCGAGCAGATAGTTGGAAACAATGAGGATCTTGAGCTCGACTTCGTTGGAGGGGATGGAGAGAAGACATTGGGAGACGCACTGCACGGGGTCGTTCTATGGCGCAAGGCCGACATCAAACTTACTGCAAGCACAACGGCTCCCGTGCAAACCGATCGCCCGTCTCCGCGGCCTACCTCACCGCCGTCCCCACTACCACCTCCTTCACCACCGTCTCCGCCGGTGCAAAGGGCCACGAGTACTCCAACTCCTCCTACACTAGAAAAGGGAAAGAAAAAGACAGCATCCCTCCCAGCGGCTGGACCCTCAAAGAAGAAGCAGAAAATGGTCGAAAGACAATTAACCTACGAGAAAACCGCTGAGTTGGAAGAGGAGACTGCTCGATATATAAAAGAACAATTGAAGCCTAAAGTCCCCCCGCCGAGGGAAAATGTACCTCTAGAACTAGGGAAAAAGCTTCTCGCAAACCTAGACAACCCACCAAAACCGAAAAGCTTACCCTCGGACTATGATCGTACTCTGACAAAGGCACACAAGGTGAGAAATCTGAAGAAAAAATGTGGCAAGACCATTCCTCAGCTTGGCACACAACAAAAAGAACTCGAGCCCCTCCGGGTGCCAGGGTTGCCACTCCTACACCTGACGGGCGTACAACTCCAGGCGGACCTACAGGCCGCAATATTTCTTTCTGAAACTGGATTAACGCTAGAGGAGGCAACGGGGCATGTGGAGGCAAAAATCCCTGTCGCTCGCACTATTACTCCATTCTAGCATGGAAAACCGTTTGTCACTGAGGAAGAGGAGAAAAGTCTAGGCACGTTGATGTTCAATTTGCATAGATGGTACCTACGAATGGCAAAAGATGAAGGAAAAATGTTTGGAGTCAAGTATCGTGACCATGATTTCTTAAGTGTGCTCCTCCGCGGCATCGGCGTGGTCCCATGAAAAGTTGTTTCTCCTTAAGTGTGCGAGACAACAACAAGGAACTGATTGGTGCGGGTACTACATATGCGACTACTTACACATCATGACTCCATGCAGGAAGGCTACTGATGAAGAAACGAGAGTACGTCCAAACCGTTCACTAGTATATTTTCATAATTGTACTAACGCACAGAATGTTAATGCTTTTTTCCTAAATGATAGATGTCTCAAATGGGGGATGAATATTACTCTACTGATCGGATCAACGCCGTGTGCGAGCAGCTCGCCGGATTCATTTTGAATGAGATCTTGGATCCTAGAGGCGAGTTCTACCACGACGGTCACATCGATAGAGAACTTTCATCGACATCCTGAGGGGACTAGTAGTTGGACGGCTAACATGACTTGTACATTTGTAAATATTTTTAAACATTATGCCTTGATGTTTGTAAATTTGTAAATATATTAGTTCATGTAATTAGCTTAATTATATGCTCGCATTTCACTTTTAGTTAGTTTCAAATATTCTCTGAAAACGAACACGAACAACCAATGAACGTAGAGTACTGTAGAGCTTGAGTGCGTTTAGCAATTATAAAAGAATAAACAGTAATAAATAGAACAAACAAAACTGGATTTGGGGAAAAAAAAGGGAAAATGTCATTGGTACCGGTTGGAAATACCAACCGGTACCAAAGGGGCTGCCACCTTACGTCAGCGAGGCAGCCTCTTTGGTACCGGCTGGTATTTCCAACCGGTACCAATGGAGGCCTAAGGCACCGGTTGAAAAACCCGGTGTCTTAAGTAGAAGCCAATGGTCGCGGTTGCGGGGCACCGGTTGGAAAACCGGTGCCTTTGGCCTTTCTCAGCCGGTGCCCAAGGCCCATTTTCTAGTAGTGATGGTGTCTTTACGATAGAAGTACAACAAATATGATAGGTGGAGGAGAGAGAGTGAGTATAATAGAGATCCACATAGAGATATCATGAGTTGTATAGTGTAGTTTATAAAGGTGGTGCCTTCATGATATGGCAGCATAAACACTACCTATAAATATTATAGATTGGGGGCTGCCCTAACTTGTAAGATGCTATCGCGCTAAGCCCAAGGCAGGGGCATAATTGTCAACTGCCAGGCTCCACCGGGTCAAGCAGTGCCAAAAAGAAAATCCGGTGTACACTTCAAGCTTTATCCAAAAATTCAATTTCAACAAGACTACAATAATTTTTGGATACCATAAATGCAAGATTCTATAAAATGGGTGATGGTTTTCCTTGATCATCCAAGTTGGCATAGCATAGACTTATTCATCTCTTCACGAATGAATCAAGTTGAACAGAACTGAGTTTACCTATATTGATGTTTGTTAAATCTAAAAAACTAAATAGCCTTTAGAGCAGATGTCATTTATTTCATTATTGATATTTATGTAAGTTAACTTTTTCACATATTAGTTGACTAAATGCTGTATCTTTGTGGCAACTAGCAATTGTTGACACGGCTAGGATGATCATGTATATTCTTCTCATCACAAATATAAGTTTATTCAAAGGAGTTCTATATGTGCTTCTGAAACTTTTAAGATGCCTAGCTCGCTTTGAAACAAATTAAGCTTTCTACGGCTATGAGTGGCTTGATGATCCACCTCAATAAAATAACTCAGGATTACTACGTAATACTACGCTTGATGTCAGAACAACCTATAGCAAAATCGAAAAGGCTTCGCTGGAAGGGCCTTTGGGATAATAAATAGAACCGTCTCTAGCTGTGAAATGTAGTTGCATTGTTGCTCTTTACCCACCACGTACGAGTTTGCTCATACCATCTCCGATTTGCTCATGCATGGGATCATTCTTTGTCACGATCATGGCCACTTCAGAAATCCTTCTTCACTGAGCACCCAATTCCAATGAATCGTTACACATTATATTATTCTTAATAAGAAAAATCAAATGTGTAAGCGCTTAAACTAGTTATCCTTAAAATGTGCCTATGATGTTTGTAGTATTCAGCATAAGGGAGTTGTAACAATTGTTAAATGATGTACATGCATAGGCTAATTTTTTCTAGCAACTATCAATTTGATTGGAAGTTTAGCAATCTTGATCTATCTAGTCTTATAAATGTAATAAAAGGATTAGATTAAGTGGGTCGTGGGGTTTAGTTTTGATTTTGGTTTGGATTTGGGTTAATTTTCAATCCAATATCGAGTTTTATACATTTCCACCTCATGTGTAGCGCACCTTGAGCTATGTGATGAGTGTACTTCATATGTGTGTACGAATCAAGTACCAAAAAAGAATCAAGGGCCAATCCACTTTGGAGGCAGGGTGCTCATGCCCCCCTTCCCTCTAACCCAATGGGGCCACCCTATGAAAAATGCCATGATAGTTTTGTAAAATTAACTACTCAAAATATTATGCATTTGTATAGCTCCTATACCAATTCATTTTTTCTATTTTGTAAGGTCTTCAAGTTTCGTGCACCAATAGATTGGAACAAGGGTCTCACCATCCTGTAAGTTGCTAGAAGATTTTTTTCTTCATATACATTGGAGACGACATGCTGGATGAGGATGCCTTCAAAGTATTTCTTCTTAATAACGTGTGTCTTCAATGAGTTTTGACATAATTTTCTCTAATATATCTTTGTAGTTTACATTCTCCGTGAAAGGAACAATGTAATTGTGATTCTCATTTCAAAAACCATTAGGATGGGCGTCTTCTTCTCACTGAAGGACCCTCCTCAGGTGATTTTTCTAATCCACACATAGCGATGGCAAACCCAAGAATTCACAAATTGAAGATAAAAGATTCCGAAACAAGTAAACATGATTTTCAACCATCTCAACAATAGAATTTCGTATGTGTGTACGAATCAAGGGTCAATCCACTTTGGAGGCAGGGGGCTCATGCCCCCCTTCCCTCTAACCCATTGGGGCCACCCTATGAAGAATGCCATGGTAGTTTTGTAAATTAACTACTCAAAATATTAAGCATTTGTATAGCTTCTATACCAATTCATTTTTTCTATTTTGTAAGGTCTTCAAGTTTCGTGCACCAATAGATTGGAATAAGGGTCTCACTGTTCTATATGTTGCTAGGAGATTTTTTTTCTTCATATACATTTGAGACGACATGCTGGATGAGGATGCCTTCAAGGTATTTCTTCTTAGTAACATGTGCCTTCAATGAGTTTTGACATAATTTTCTCTAATATATCTTTGTAGTTTAGGTTCTCCGTGAAAGGAACAATGGAATTGTGATTCTCATTTCAAAAACCAGTAGGACGGTCGTCTTCTCACTGAAGGACCCTCCTCAGGTGATTTTTTCTCACTGAAGGACCCTCCTCAGGTGATTTTTCTAATCCACACATAGCGAAGTCAAACCCAAGAATTCACAAATTAAAGATAAAAGATTCCGGAACAAGTAAACATGATTTTCAACCATCTCAATAATAGAATTTTGTATGTGTGTACGAATCAAGTACCAAAAAAGAATACTTTGGAGGCAAGGGGCTCATGCCCCCATTCCCTCTAACCCAATGGGGCCACCCTATGAAGAATGCCATGGTAGTTTTGTAAAATTAACTACTCAAAATATTATGCATTTGTATAGCTTCTATAACAATTCATTTTTTTCTATTTTGTAAGGTCTTCAAGTTTCGTGCACCAATAGGTTGGAATAAGGGTCTCACCGTTCAATAAGTTGCTAGAAGATTTTTTTTTCTTCATATACATTTGAGACGACATGCCGGATGAGGATGCCTTCAAGGTATTTCTTCTTAATAACATGTGTCTTCAATGAGTTTTGACATAATTTTCTCTAATATATCATTGTAGTTTAGGTTCTTCGTGAAAGGAACAATGGAATTGTGATTCTCATTTCAAAAACCATTAGGACGAGCGTCTTCTTCTCACTGAAGGACCCTCCTTAAGTGATTTTTGTAATCCACACATAGTGATGGCAAACCCAAGAATTCACAAATTAAAGATAAAATATTTCGGAACAAGTAAACATGATTTTCAACCATCTCAACAATAGAATTAGATTAGAATACGGAATAAAAGTAAATTTGTTCGAGATAAGATGAAAAAATAGTTTAGAGATGACTTAAAAAGTTCGAAGGTTTTTATTTTGAAGTCTATTAGTCAAAATTAGCCAACTTGAGTTATGATTATAAATAAAATTTATTTTTATTTTCTTTAAGAAAATTAATGCAATTCATAATCTTAGAAATTGGAACCTGATGAATGAGGGTATAGGAGAGAAAAGAGAAATAGGGGCCAATTCACTATGGGTGCGGGCGAGGGGGGTGTGCTCATGTCCTATCCCATTTGACCCAATGGGGCACCCTGAGTTTAAGGAGCACCCTATCTAATTATTTTTTCCTATAATTTGGGCCATAAAAATAATGATCTAACAAATTAGAATTATTTTGTTTAGTCAATTACCGACTAACTCTATAGTATATAGCATTCTTTATGCTTCATATTCAGGATTTCCATATTAATTTATGAGGATACTTGATTGTATTTATTATAATGAATAGATTGAATTGTTAGTTCAATAATAATGTGATCCCAACAACATTGACAAAAGGCAATTAATTTTAAAATGCATCTGAATACCTATTAGAAATTGTGAAATAAACATCCCAAAAATGTTGTTTCCTTTAAATAATGGAAAAACCTAGTTGGCAGCCTAGAACAATTGAACAAACAAGCAAGGGGAAATTGATCAAAAGTCGGTGTTCTCCAAATATGATTCCCCTAATTCATTTAGGTAGAACCATGATATAAAGTAACTAGTGCTACAAGTACAGCAAAAATAAAAACAAAGACAAAGCAATATTTTTGTTTCTAATTCTTTTAAGAGTAAATTTCACCGGCGGTCCTCTAATTTGCCGCGTGTTCTCATGCAGGTCCCGATACTTGCAAAATGTCCATTCAGCACCTTAAACTTGCTATATCGTGTCACTGCCGGTCCAAACTGCCTCCCCGAGCCGAGCGCCTCTCTCGCTCATCCCCTCCCACCCGCTGTTGGCCATCCTCGATCCACGCGCGCGGGAGCAGGCGCTGAGGTGAGCAGTGGCCACCAGCCTCTGCTCCGCGGCGGCGACGGCCTCGGACAGCAGCTACCACGGCCCGGAGCAGAAGCACCACCATCCGGCGGCGGCGCGGTTCATGTCGGTGGCGCCAGTGGAGCAGATCCTGGCGGCGCTAGAGGGGGCCGGCCTGGTGGTGCGCGAGCTGGACGACGGGTCGGTCAACATGGAAGGGACGCGTGAGGGAGAGCACGGCGCGCTGGTGGTGGCCGTGGAGATCTACGAGCTCACGCCGAAGCTGGTAGTCGTGGAGGTGCAGGGCAAGTCCGGCGGCGCCGCCGAGTACGAGGAGTTCTTCCGGGCTATTCATGCATGTTCGCCCGCAGCATCAAGGCATGCCCATGCGTGCACGTTCATCGTCGACCATCGTATGTGGCGTAGTGCCTCGGACAGCAGCGGGTTCGCGGCCAGAGGAGCTCGCCGTCGCCGCTGGCTGCCCGCCCGCCCGACATGGCCGCGCAGCTTCGGTTCCGCCCGACCGGCGCTGGCCTCCTCCGCCCGCAATAGCGCTGGCGCCGGCCTCCGCACGCCCCGCACTGGCACCTGGGAGTAGCGGCGGCGGCGGCGGCGATGGGGCTGCCTGAGAGTAGCAGCAGCAGGCAGAAGTGGTAGAATCGCTTGCTGGTTGTGGATGGCGCAGCGGTGACATGGTCCTCCGGACCTCAATCGACCAAGCCAAGATTTCATGCTCAAATCGACATCCGCTGCGATTGAATTGAAGTCCCGCATGGTGGAATCGAGCTCTGTTGCAACGAATTGGGCCAGCCGCGACCATAGGTAGGAGCAGCGCGAGATGCCGGTGGCCGCGAGCGAGGGAGCGCTCTGCCGGCGGCGTGCAGGGAAGCGTTGCGGGCCACGCCGAGCCGGCTGCGTCGGCGAGCTCCTCCGGCCGCGCGGGCGTGCTCCGCCGGCGTGCGGGCTAGTGCCACCGGACACGCCGCGCTGGCCGCGTGGGCAAGCTCTGCAGCTGGCGGGTGAGGGCTGACGGCCGCGCGGGGCTTTCCATCTGCGCTGAGCCCGCTCTGCCGGCGTGCGGGAGAGTGCCGCTGGCCGCGCCATGCCGGCCGCGTGGGCAAGCTCTGCAGCTGGCCGGTGAGGGCCGCTGGCCGCGCGGGGGAGAGCTCAGCCGGCGTACAGGAGACCGCCGCCGGCCGCGAACCAGCTGCTGTCCGAGGCCATCACCGCCGTGGAGCAGAGGCTGGTGGCTGCTGCTCACCTCGGCGCCTGCTCCCGCGCGCGTGGATCGAGTATGGCCGGCGGCAGGAGGGAGGAGATGAGCGAGAGAGGCGCTCGGCTCGGGGAGGCAGTTTGGACCGGCGGTGACACGATATAGCAAGTTTAAGGTGCTGAATGGATGTTTTGCAAGTACCGGGATCGGGATGAGAACGCGGAACAAGTTCGAGGACCGCCGGTGAAATTTACTCTTCTTTTAACCCCCATCATCTCTAAAAATGATTTCCAAAAGTAATGGATGACCACGGATGCCGCTTGCACACAAGTTTTCTGGAGGGCTAGTGTCTCTTAGTTGATCCCCCCCCCCCCACTCTATACAATTGACAATTGTATGGTGTACATGGTACATATACTTTCTATTTGCTCGTACTCATACACCCTTTGTTGGATCATCTGTATTATCGGGTGCTCTCCTTTAATTCAAGATTAACTATCAAAATTCTGATGCATGAAGTATTCATACTTATGGTGCTATGCATATGTAAGCTCATGGTAGTGTCACCGATTGAATCAAAAATTCTTGGTCCTTCAGCAATCAAATAGGCACATAAACTTTGCTGGTAGTGTAAGGTGAATGCATCTCCACTTGTATGGTGACTTAAAACTATATTCGCCCTTTCAGAAAGATCATAATTTTTTTTAAAAGTTTCGGATCATTTGGTTGAGGATCACATGTGCTCAATTGGAATGTGGGGCTCACATGGCGAATGAATCTGCACCATTCACACTCACGTCAATAGCGTAGGTTCATTCTCTGTTCGCCTGGCCTCCGGCGGCTCTACACGATGACGGGAAAATTCAGGAAACAACATTGGTTCTCAGTAGCGTTGAGCAAATATTACTTCAAATCCATATATTCACAAAAGAACACTGGTTTCACAAAATAGATTAGTAAAATAGCACTCCACATATTCTTTTCCATTCTTTTCTTCTCTTTTGTCATTTCTTCATAGGCAAACTTTGTCATTTCTTCATAGGCAAACTGACTAAATTATTGAAAGATATCTAGGCCCCTAAGTGGCTTTTGGTTTTTGACAACAAAACACATGTACATTTAATATGGTTATCAAGCATGTGTGTAGGTGCTAAGATTGAACAGGTGACACAAATGATGAAGCATGTCCCCCTAAAAAGGAAATAAAAAAGCGGTGTTTGGAATTGACTCAAGGATTAGTGTTTTATTTTGAATTTGAGTATAGGAATGCCGTACTATAAATAGGGATTTTGATCTGCAGGTTGTGACTTGGATCTAGTGCTAAAGAAATCCATGCAAACTCAGTGAGCCACAAAAACCACTCCAAAATCTTACAAGAGTTAGTTTTGAGTGAGCCTGCTGCTAAATCCGGAGTGTCCAGGTTTCAGCCTGAAATGTCCGAGCTCTAGGCCCGAAGTATCCGGAGTTTTACCCAGAGTATCTGGATAACTGTTGGACAACGGCTAGTTTATGTGTGTGGAGTATAAATACCCCCTATACCCCTTAATTTACACCTCATTTTCGCTCATTTTCGAACTGAACAGCCCTAGTGTAGGATCAAGAACACCGACTAGAGGGGGGGTGAATAGGAAGTTTAAAATCTAAAACCAACAACACTAGAGAAATTTAATTAGTAACAAAGGAAAGCCCTATGTCCTGCTACTACTATCTCTAGATGGGTTTGCAACCTAGGGTGACAAGATACAAATTAAGCTCTAGTAAAGTAAATTGCTCAAAGTAAAAACAAAAATTAAAGTGAGCAGGAGAGGTAACCAAGCTTGACACACAAATTTATCCCGTGGTGTCGATGACTTGCCGGTCACCCCTAATCCACGTTGAGGTGGATTCCAAGAATCAACCGCTCCTCTATCAAGAACCTCTTGATCTTGAGCCGGCTTGAATCAAGGAACCGCTCCACACCTCGATTCCACTAGAGTTGCTCTTCACCACTCCGGTGAGGTGAGCACAAGATCTCTCACAATCGAAATCGGGGCTCCTCAACAATCTCCTTGGAGGAGCTCTACGAAATCCTCTTCTCCAAACCGTCTAGGGAGCGGCAACTCCCAAGAGTAACAAGTCGATGACGCTTGCTTGAAGTTTCCCTAGTGCCACAAAGCTCAAACTCTTGATGCAATGCACTAGGAAGCCCTCACACTCTCAAGAATGCAATCTCTAAGCAAGTGTGTGTGAGAGAGGGATGCCTTAGCTCTATAGTATCAAGTATGTAGTCCAAATGGCCAAGAGAGAGACCCAATGGCCGGGCATTGGGTATATATAGACATCCCCTCAAAAACTAGCCGTTACACCCTTTTCTGCGAAGTCGCGGACCGTCCGCTGTTCAAAAACCGGACCGTCCGCCGGTATAAGCCAGTGAGTCAGAGTGCATTTAATGCGTGTCAGAACTAGCCGTTACAGCCCTTGCGGACCGTCCACGCCCCAGGGGCGAACCATCCGCAGTTAAGTGTTCCACACCACCAGAGACGAACATCGTCTCTGGTACAACTTTGAAATTAGCCGGCGGACCGTCCGCACTCCAAGAGCGGACCGTCCTCCATTCATCCTTAGAAATCCACTAGAGACAACAATGTCTCTGGTACAAATTGTCAAATAGTCAGCGGACCGTCCGCGCCCCAGGGGCGGACCGTCCGCAGCACAGATCATTAGCCCAACCAGAGAAAACACCCTCTCTGGTATATTTTGAGTTAGATCGACGGACCGTCCACCCACCTAGGCCGGACTGTCCGCCAGTCACATCTAATTTCCACCAGAGCCAAACATGCTCTCTGGTACGGGTGAGGACCGTCCGCACTCCAGGGAGCGGACTGTCCGCGCTTGTGCAGTCAGCTCTCAAACATGTTCTTTTTCAAATCTTGTCAAAGCGTCGTTAGCCCTCATGTATGCACCTAGACATTTTGAGCAAAATGGCACTAAAGACCCGTCAACCACGAGTACACAACCCCTCTTGATAGTACGGCTATCTATCCAACAAATCCGGTCACTTTTCATCCACTAAACGCCTTGTGACCGGTAAAATACAAAAGCCCTATTTTATACCATTGTCTTGAGCCCGAGCTTTGCATATCATCTCCAAACTTCACACGTTCACAACCAAATCTCTTTCATCCGTGGATCAACCTATCCAACAAATCCGGTCACTTACTCATTTTTCATGAAAATTTCAGAATATGGTATGAATAAATTCACCAAGTTCGATGAGTAGAGAGAACTCCCCCTTGATATGTGCATATAAATTTGAATGAATACCAACAGCACATATATATGAAATTTGAAAATTTTGACGGAGTTTCCCCTATAAGTGGAAATCGAGGCATACAAGATACAAGATATATATATATATATATATGATATGAATTTTTGCTTAGTTAGCACAACCTCACAACCACAAGATGAACATAAGTAGATAAGAGTAACACAAATCAACATAATTCATCACACATTACAAACCAAATGTTCAAATCCAACCACAAATCACAAACCGAGTTCATGCAAGACACAAATCATAAACATGTAATGCAATAGTTCAACACAAATAAACACGAGTAGCAAGTGGAAGCCGAAAGCGAATGATTTCCATGTGAAGTCCATGAGCTCCCCCTAGATCCAAGCACTCCAAAGCTCCTTCTCCCCCTTTGGCATCAATTTCCAAAAGCGTCAATCCATCGGCGGTGGAGGAGGTGGCGGTGGGTAGAACGGCTGGTGCGAGTAGAACTCTGGAGGCGGCACTGGAGCCGGAAACACTGAGTAGAAGTGGTCAGAAAACCCGGTGAAGGCTGTGTTGAAAGTATCAAAGCGCTGCTCTAGATGCTGCTGCCTCTGCTCAAGCTGCTCAAACTGCTCAAAAGAAGGCAAATCCTCAAAGCGTGAGTCAAGAGCTGCTATGTCTGAGTGTAAACTCTGATGAACCCCCTACATCTGAGCCATCATGGGCTAGAACATCTGCTGCTGCATGTTCTGGAAGTTGAAGTTCATCTGACTCTGCATCTGGCTAGCCAACCCCGCAATCTAAGAGGACATGCTCTCCTGCATGGATGCAAAGTAAGGGTCAAAGTAGCCAGCTGGAGGAGCACACTGCTGCTGTACTAGAGACTGTGGTGGTGGCATGGCATGCTGAGCTACAGCTGCTCCCATGTGAGCATCATTATCACTATCATCATCACCATCCTGCCCATGTGCTTCAGCATCCATATCATTTCCAGGGAAAGGAGTCAAAGGCCTCAAAAGAAAAGCATTGTCATTCTTGAATGGCCTGAAAGGAGTGTGCTTGCTCTCACATATCCCTCTGAAGTTAGACTTGACCTTGATGATGGACATAATATATGGAGCAAAATATAAGTTCATCTCCATGTTAAGCCTTAAATCTGCAAGCTGATCCATAATAAGAGCAATGACATTTATTCTATTTCCGTTCATGATATGAGATATCACATTCCAATAGAGCCCTCTAATCTTGTCTTTGTTGCCACTCTTAGGCATGAATGTGACTTTGACAATTTTATTAATCACAGCAGGATGATGCCTCATACCATGAATGTCCCAAAGCTTGTAGCAATACCAAGATGTGCAGGCTCATAGTACATGGGGTAGTCATTCTCATCTAGAGGGTTTTCTAACACAACATTCATACTTTGCTCACTAGTGATGAAATCATAATCCTACTGATTAGCCTCAGCAAACTTTGCAAATGTAGCATAATAGGTTCTCTTGCCAGTTGTCCACCAAAATGTTTCCTCAACCATGTTGATCTCTAGGGTGGCATAGAACTGACGTATGACTGTTTCATTCCAATCACACTTATGCTGCAGAAAATTTACTAACCCCATTTGCTCAAATCTATCAACTAGATCAGACATGACTTGTTGTGATCTCATATAGCATAGGTCAATGGTCTGATGTTTGAATACATTCTTCTTAACTAGATGACCAAAGTAAGCATCTTTTTGTACCTCAGTTTTGAAGAAGAGGATATTGATGTCCCGAGGCAAGTTGAACTGATTCACTGCTCTAGCATTGGCATAGCTCACATCACTCCACTGTCGGCTAGGAAGATCCAGCCCCATCAGATCTGTAACATCATCCTCAACTTCCTCAGTCTCTTCCTCTGAAGATTCATCACCAACATCACCCACTGAAGATGCTGCATCCATCTCACTGAGATTGGGAGCGTAGTCCACATCATAAGAGTCATCACTGTCTCTTTGTCTTTTGGAAGACACAACCCTCTTGATTTTGGAAGTAGTGGCCTTGAGGGTCTTCCGGGGTGGCCTGAGATCAATAATCAATCATAAGATTCATATATTCAAGTATAATATCCAAGCCAAGTAAGATCATCACAAGAGAACAAGAATCAGCCATTCTGTGCACTGGCGGACCGTCCGCATGAAGGCCGCGGACTGTCCACGTCCATGTGCTGATTCTGCCTAACGGCGGACCGTCCGCCAACCAGGCGCGGACCGTCCGCGATGCATCTATTCATGCGTAGAGAGCCCAAAATCGCCCCAAACTTTGATTCATCCATATTATGAGTTCTAGATCAAATCCACCAACCAAAATTTAACCATAGTACCTCCTCATCACTAGGAACAAGACCCCCCAAATATTATGAGTTTGCCAATGATTTCAGGACCCACGTCACAACACAACCAGCAGGTACCCTGGGGTACCTGGACGCTGAATATTATAACACATCCCGGCTTAGTGAGAAGAGTGACGTGTACAGCTTCGGAGTTGTGCTACTGGAGCTCATCACAGGCCAGCCACCAGCAGTCCCTGTTACTGGCACTGAGAGCATTCACATTGCACATTGGGTGCGCCAGAAGCTCTCAATGGGTAACATTGAGAGCATTGTTGACCCGGCGATGGGAGGAGAGTATGATGTCAACTCTGTCTGGAAAGTTGCAGAATTGGCACTGCAATGCAAAGAGTGGCCATCACGGGAACGGCCAACAATGACTGACGTTGTGGTGGAACTCAAGGAGTGCATGGAGCTGAATGTGCTGCACGTATTGGGATATTACAGCTCGGCGCCGAGCAACACAATTAATCTCAGTGCTGCAAGTGTTGACTTACAGAGTGATGCACCAGGAAGTGATGCAAGACAGGAAACTGTGCTTGAGCTGGAACAGTTAGACAATAGATCATCAACTCAACTAGGTCCTACACCACGATGAGATGATGGTCTAGAATTCGTGGAGTAAGTCAGATGCATCAGAAAATTGTATTTCATCATGTCGTTTGAGCTGTTAAATCAAGTAACTAGTTCGCAACCCTCCATCTATGAATGGTGTATACTTATGATAGAAACTGAATATGTGATTTCCAAGTGGAGCTAGATATATAGAGAACTTGTTTGATAATAGCTGAAACATTGAAACAGAAAATTTAATGGGTCTGAATCAAGACTCAAAACCCAATCTCATGATTGCTATGGTTCTTGGGTATGTCAACAGCATCTGATGTGAACAAGTTTGCCTATATTATACTTGTTAAGAGCTTTGTTGAGATAGAATCTTATGGAGTGAGTAGCCAAATGTAAATATGGAGGGTGAAATTTAGCTAGTCTGCAGCGAACTAGAGAGCACTCTATACAAGATTGATAAGTATTTTCAACAGTACCCGATATAGAGGGAGTTCATTACCTAATGACACCAACAATTTGTGAATTGTGACCTTGTTACATCGTCCACTCTTTCTATAGCCCATAGTATAGAGTCTCAGAAGTTCTTTGTTGTCACAACCTATAAACTGAATGTAGATCAGATGCTGTTGTCCAATGCTTGCATTATACATACATATTTCTATATTATTGGGCAGCTTTCATATATTGGAGATACAAGAAAGGGCCTGAACTCCCTCATAATCCTCGGTGCTTGGACCATCTAGAAACTTAGAAATGATTGTGTGTTCAACGGTGCTGCCCCTAGCATTCCTGTGGCTCTTGCCCGTGCTAGGGAGGAAGCCCATTTGTGGAGTTTAGCTGGTGCTAAGGGGCTGCCCTTACACACAGCTAGTGTTGTTGTGCCTTAGTGGATGGTGTGGTCAGGTCTTCCTTGAAAAGCACAGGTGATTAAGTTCTTGCAGGGATAGAGTGTGGGTGTGTGTTCGGGTCTGTGTATGACTCTCTTCTTCTATTAATACGATGATACGCAGCTCTCCTGCGTGTTCGAGAGGAAAAAAAAGAACCACAGAGTTGAATCCTTTGACAGAATTGAACTTTCCCTGTCAGAGATATCAGATTACCCTGCAAGACAGAACTCTAGGTATATAATTGTGTCTACACAAAAGGGATTAATCTGACGAAGTATACAATTGAATAAAAATTAAACAGATTGTTTCAACCATTTTGGTTCCTGTTCATATACTGCAACCTCTTCTTTATAAAGGTGAATAACAAAATAATTACTGCAAGGCAATCAAGGTAATGCACCATATGCAGAAGAAACACCAACGAAACTATCGCTACCTAACATTACACCGACCGCACTGCTGAAAATTACAGTAGATCATTAGTCATTACTGACTACATACAACAAACACCTGATCTGATGATGCTATATTATAGCCCTAGAAATTAATTCCTTTCAGATGAAGGGAGCCCTAACCATTAGCAAAAGCATCTTAAGCGAGCAGCCTCTATGAGCCCATAGTAATAAAAATAAGGGGGGGGGGGGACCGGATAACCAACATGAGATTCCCATAAAAGAGTCAAGCCAATAATGCGGGTGCAACATGACTGATGAAGCAATATCCTAGAGAATTATTAGTTCAACGCACCAGGAAATCATCCTGCTCGCATCACAACATGATATGACGCGACAGTTGTGAAGTTTTCTTTCTTTGTATTCGCAAAGGTTGAGCCGCATGGGGCGGCGAATATCTCTGAGAGGGAGAAAATCAGGGCTCACCGGCGGTGGTGCGGCGCGAGATCGACGAGGAGGCCGACCGCACGGAGGAGCCAGCGCTCCCCGTCCCACGGAGGCGCCGACGAGCACCGGCGCCCGGCGACGAGCCTCCTGGCACAGATCGAGCAAGTGGATCCAGGTCGGGCTGAGCAAGGCCTAGAGATGACCATATTTTCTTCACGGCCCACTCGATGTCACTTGGCCCAAAAGACCAACATGCATGATCCTTAGCATTGCACCGAAATAAAACCAACCGGGAACGAGCCGTAGCTCGTTTGGCAAGTGCTCCGGGTGGTGGAGCTGCTGGTCGTGGGTTCGAGTACTGCTCAACTCACTATTCCCATAGGGGCTTTCCCCCATTTTCTTCTCCTGCAGGTACTGTAGCTGTTGCCTCACGCGTGGATGCACCACAATGGTCAGGGTGACGTGCCCATCACGTTCGAAGCCTGGTGTCGACTTCGGATACCTCTCAGCCATGTGAAGTTTCCTAGGTATAGGTTGTAGGTCTAGCTTACACACAGCGTGTGTGCGTGTGGGCGTGAGTGTGGTGGTGTGAGTTTGTGTGTGAGTTCAGATACTACAGCTTGTACTTGAAGGGTTGAGGCATAAAAAAAAGAAATAAAAACCAACCGTGTGCCGCCTTGCTTGCTTTCATCCGACTCCGAGAACCCTTTCCGCGGCTTAGCAATTGCTCGTTTGGCAAGTGCTCCGGGTGGTGGAGCTGCTGGTCGTGGGTTCGAGTACTGCTCAACTCACTATTCCCATAGGGGTTTTCCCCCATTTTCTTCTCCTACAGGTACTGTAGCTGTTGCCTCACGCGTGGATGCACCACAATGGTCACTCACTATTCCCATAGGGGTTTTCCCCCATTTCTTCTCATGCAGGTACTGTAGCTGTTGCCTCACGTGTGGATGCACCACAATGGTCAGGGTGACGTGCCCGTCACGTTCGAAGCCTGGTGTCGACTTTGGATACCTCTCGGCCACGTGAAGTTTCCTAGGTATAGGTTGTAGGTCTAGCTTACACACAGCGTGTGTGCATGGGGCGTGAGTGTGGTGGTGTGAGTTTGTGTGTGAGTTCAGATACTACAGCTTGTACTTGAAGGGTTGAGGCATAAAAAAAAAAGAAATAAAAACCAACCGTGCGCCGCCTTGCTTGCTTTCATCCAACTCCGAGAACCCTTTCCGCGGCTTAGCAATTGGCCCGGCGCGTCACGTTTCTTCTGCCTTCCTCTCGAAGCGCCCCCAACAGTGCCCCGAGGCGAAAGAGGGTGACTTCGAGGCGGACGCCGTTCTCCGGCGGGGATTCCGCTGGTCTTCTTCTTCCTCGACGGCCGGTCGGTCGTTGATGAGGGAGATGGACTGCGGAGTCCCCATGCTGCTGTGAATAGGTTAGATACTTACATATCTAGACCTAGATGCTGCTCGTCGCCGTCGAGCGATGGAGCTAGGTTTTGCCGGGGGCCACTTTCCATAGATTTCTTTTGTTGTCGGTTGGAGATGATGGAGGTGGATCCGCTGCGGCTTGTGTTCCTCTTGCTGATGGTTGCCATCGGCGCATCGGCGAGGTGGATTTTGCTTGGGAGTTGGTTGCTGGCAGCGCGTCGCCCTCGGTGGTGGCGGCTTCAGTCGGCCTCGTGTTCTCAGGATGTGGAAGAGGCTGCGGGTGCTGCGGTAGCGAGGAGGATGGATCGAGCTCGAGCTTCCCCTGGCGGCGGTTGTCGTCGGTGGCGAGCTTGGATCCATGGCCGAGGGAACTCGGGGTGCAGCCCCGACCGATGCTTGTTCGGCATTGCCCTCAGCTCGTCCATGGAGGTGAGCGTCTTCTGCGGTTCGTCAAAGCCTTCGTGCGATGGGGTTCTCGTCGGCCTCGGGTTCGGCAGCGACGGCCAGAGCCGGCGTTGTCCGACGGTGGTGGAGAAAGGGTCCAGGGACCTAGTTGTAATTTCTATTTTTAGGGGGCCTTTCTGTTAGTAGAGAAGGACAGTTGTCATCCGTATTCCTGTATGGCATACTCGTATGCGGTTGTGTATTTGTATGCTTCCTTAACTCTTAAAACATGTATGCTTGAATAAAAAAAACTCCGAGAACCCTAAGACGACGCATGACACCATGGAAGAGGAGGCGAGGCCGAGCAAGAAGGCACGCGGGAGCGCTGGCTCTGGCCTGACGACGTTCGCGCTCCGCCTGGCGAAGCGCCTCGCCGACGGTGGCGGCCAGAACCGGAACCTCGTCTTCTCGCCGGTGTCCATCTACACCGCGCTGTCCCTGGTGGTGGCCGGGGCACGCGGCACCACCCTGGACGAGCTCCTCGCCCTGCTTGGCGCGGCGTCGCGCGACGACCTCGCAGTGTTCGCCCGCGACATGGCGGAGCGCACCCTCGCAGACCAATCCGGGCTCCCGCGGCGGCGGCGGCCCGCTCGTCGCCTTCGCGCGCGGGCTCTAGCGCTATATGCACTATCAACATATACTTCATGGTGGATTTGATAAAACAAATTTGGTATTGTAGTGTTACTATTTCTTTCTATATGTTTGGTCGAAACTTGTCAAGTTTGATTTATAACAAATCTAATATGACATGTATATAAGAATAGGAGTACAAGTAAATCCAATCACATATAGCCACATATGCATATTACCAATTTGATCAGTATTGGATCGACCACGTTTCGTGCTTTCATCTGGTTAGTAACGTCGGCAAGGAGAGTTGATCGGATCCATATTGTTAACACAAGGCAGGAACTACTACGTACACAAATCCTACAACAACAAAGAAACCCAAAAACTTTAACTCTAAGCAAAAGAACAACGAACATAATGACGACGAGCGGCAGCGCCAGGGTGAGATTGATGCCGACGGTGTCGGCGACCCTGACCGATCATAGTGAGGCCACCTCCTATAGCTGAGGTGCGCGCCGACGCAGAGCGTGCGAGAGACATTGGCAAGGAGGCCGAAGGCGTCGACCTTTGGACTTTGGAGACCCTGACGACGTCTCATCCCCGGAAAGGCTGACGAGGCCCTGGACGTCGAGCAGATCGTTGGCAGAGTACTTGTCCCCGCAGCGGTCCAGCATTGACATGGAGCATGGCGACGCCGCCTTGAACTCGGCGGCGAATCAGTAGCAGTAGCGATGGACGACGATGGTGTGTGGGAGGAAAATACGTGGATGATTGGAGGCGGGAGGGCCGACAATGCAGCGCGAGTGGAGCACGGCGACACCGCCGGGGCGCAGCGTGCGCTCCAACTCGGCGGCGAATCGGTATCAGCTGCGGTGGACGATCGTGCGGTGGATGATTGGATGGAAAGCAACAAATATGGAAAGGAGCATCAACGTCGCTTGTATCAAGATGATTGGATGGAAATAAGCAGCAAAAATATGGAAAGCAGCATTAGTGTCGCTTGCTGATGAGCTCGGAACTAAACAAGGAAACAATTTTGGGTATAGGTGGGCGGGTAGAAAAAGTTTGATGCAAAAAAAAAAGCGCCAAAAAGGCAGAACCGTTTTAGATGTGGTTGTTTTCATCAACGTCTCAAAACTTTTACAATCACCCGCCTAACAAGCAGACCTAGCTGTGAGGGGTATGAGGTAATATTTGAAGTGGATGTGAAATTCAATTGTTTCGGATCCTTATATACTAGATACTAGATAGATAAAGTAGATATGGTATAGATAATGAGTAAAAAGGGCATGTGACCATCTTTTAACCCTAAACCATTCAGTTTCTTTTATTCCGACATGCATGCCTCCTACTGTCTATTTCCTTTTATTTTATTATGTTATTCTGTGTAGTTTCTTTAGGTTATATGGTTTGAAAAAAATCTACATTTCACTTTGATCTTGCCTAAAAGTTGTTATATTTTGAGACGGATAGTATGATATTTTGTAAGAAGATAGATCAAGTACATTGGAAGCATCTATTTTAATTTTATTTAGTTTTGCAGGGAAAAATACATATTCTTTGTTGAATTCGTATACAACGAATAGAGACAAATACAAATTAGGTAGCATATATATATCAAGTTCCACAAAATGCCTCCATCTGGACGTACGGCGTCATATGCACGTCATCACATGGCGCTGCAGTCCGCCGGCTGGAAGGAGAGCACGCATTGCCGAGGTCGTAGAGCAGGGCATGTTCTGCTGCATGTAGTTGCCGATGATGGTCGTCTCGTTAATCGGCAGCGTCGCGTTCGGCCCGCCGAGTTGAACACCACCATGCACGCCGTGGTGTCGTCCCACGGGCGCCCAGTAGTTCTCCGCCGGCACCACCACGTCCGACGAAGCTCCGCCGCCGCCGCTTCCAAAGTGGAGCACCAGCGGCGGTACCAGCTTTCCGGCGTCCCCCTGCGCCACGCACAGGTCCAAGCCGCTTCTTGCCGGCGGCGGCACGAGGCTGGCGCCGAGCTGCCGCACCAGCTCCGCCTTCAGCGCCTGGTACGCCACGTCGACGAGGCTCGTGAACGGGGAGCCGGAGTCGATGAGCGTGCCCGCCCACTGCCCCGGCGCCACCTGCCGGAGGTCGAACGCCGCCGCGGGGACGTCGAGCTTGGCTTTCCCCACCGTGATCCCGGCCAGGGGCAGGAAGTAGAACGTGCCGAACAGGTCATCGCTCGGGTTCTTGACGAACGGCACGGAGGCCGCCGGCGTGTTGCCGCTAAGGCCGGCGGACGCGCCGACGAACAGGCGGCTCGTGTTGACAGCGTCGCTGAAGTAGGGCGTGAGGCAGTAGGAGAACTTGGTGTCGCCGAGCTGGGAGACCAGCGAGAGCGCGCCGCGGCCGAGCCCGATGATGCCGGACGCGCCGTCCAGGGAGCCCTTGGTGAGCCTCGACGCGGTGACGCACCCGAACGCGAGGCTCGCGTTCTGCGACCCGAACGTGAAGACCTCCGTGCCGAGGACCCCGGCGATGGCGCCGGCGCCGTAGCCGGTGAGGACGTCGCACGCCGACCTGTTGCGCGAGCATAGGGTCTCGGAGCCGAGGGCGCACGCCGTGGCGTTGCACGCCACGGGCTGGACGGTGCGTGACCGGGACGGGTCGTAGAAGGAGAGGTTCTGGCTGAAGCAGCCGGGGCGGCAGCCGGCGCACTGCGTCCAGATGAGGTTGCTGCCGGTGTCGATGATGGCCTCGGCCCGCTGTGGCGGGTCGCCGATGAGGTACTCGGCGATGTACTGCGTCTCCACCCAGCGGACGGGCGCGTCACCTCGCCCATGGACGCCAGCCGGCGGTGGGTGCGCTCGGTGGCGCGGCGCATGCGCTCCGCCACGGTGCGGTTCGCCCTGGCGTCGACGTGGATGAGCTCGAGACGGATGCCGGCGCAGGCGGCGGTGAACGTCAGGGAGGCGCACAAGAGCGCCAGCCAGAGCAAGGGTCTCGCCATTTTTGTCTTGTGGGAGCACTCCTTAGCGTGTATTGTTCGTGTGTGTGCATGGAGAAAGAGAGCGAGGGTGAGTGTATATATAACAGATGGGATTATTGGATGGAAATGAAGCGATGGAGTGCCCAACGATATGTTGACAACGTCATTGCAATTCGCAAGTGGATGTATTATTTGAGAAAATAAAACATTAAAAATTTCAACAAAGAATTGGATAGGATAAGCAACAGATTTTATAAGGATTGATAAAGCTCTAGATACATGATCAACGGGTTGATAATCATATATCAGGCAGATTAAGTCATGCATCATTTCATTTGGTAAATAATCAAATTGACGAGACCTTATAACTGATCTTCTATATACTTTGCTAATTGTTCAAATAATGGGACAAATTCGGATAGATGATGTATTCTTTTAGTACATGACGTACAGCTGCTATAGACAAATATTGTGGAGCATTGGACATTGGTATCAACGAGTAGGTAGCATTTTATTAGCTGGTATGTTGACTTAGTCATCTATACCTAATGTATGACAAATCTTTGCCAAATAGATCGATGGGGCCAAATGGATCGATGGCAAAACAATTTTGACCTCCAGAGCTTCAAAACAATCTACTTACTCCGTCCGTCCCATATTATTAGTCATTTTGGCTTCTCTAGATACACAAATTTTGTTATACACTTAGACATAATATATATATAGATGCATAGTAAAAACTATGTATCTAGAAAAGCCAAACTAACTAATAATTTAGGATGGAGGGAGTATATATATCCCAATATTTTTTCCCTTCTCATCACCCGAATTTTGGGCCATTAGATCAAGATCTAACGGTCCCTGCTCACCTTCAACCTTGAGTCATCTTCTTCCTCACGCCCGCCCCCCCCACCCCCCCCCCCACCCCCGCCTCCGCCCCGCCTCCGACGCGGGGCTCTGGAGAGATCCTCCTTCGCTCGTGGCTCCTCCGCGCGCCCTTCCCGACCCGCGCGCCACCGCCGCCATGGCAGTCGTCGCCCCCCCCCGGCCTGGCCCAACCGCCCTCCTCCACCACCAGCCTAGCGCCGCCACCGCCGCCGGCCTCATCGCCCCCGTGCCCGCTGCCACCATCGGGCCGGCCTGCCACCCCCAACCTTCCTTCTAAGCCTAGCAATGGACATTACCAAAGCCCAACCCCAAACCCTAACCTCGCTGGAGGTGGAAAAGAAGCTAGCTGGGATTGAGGAAGATGAGGTCGGGTGGCGTCTCCTCATTTGTTACAAATTTGAGTGTGGGAAGACTTGAAAATGCTCGGGCATCATATAGCTTTCCCAAAATGTAATGTTCTGTGGTTGGATGGGTATGGCCTGGCAAGTTACAATAACAATTAGGGAAGTGGATACAATAACGAACAAGTCATAAATCTTGAGGGTTGCTTGCATGAGTCGCAATTCTTGTTTGTGGTGCAATACCAACTCTCGTTCTGTGGCACAAACTACCAAATGCTGAAGCTCAAGCTTGCCTGGCAGCTTTAACAGCAATATCGAATCAAGGGATGACAAGAATCCAGCTGGAATGCGACTCGTGTAACTTAGTCTCTGCCCTGAAATCATTTGCCTTTGATCAATCACCGGCTGTTGGTCTGCTTAGGGAGGCAAGACAACTGATCCAATTAGATTTTGTTGATGTTGAGATTTTGTTTACCCCTGATCTTGTAATTTATGTGCTCATGGGTTAGCTTGCATGAGTTTTAGTTGGGACTCGGTTCAACCATATGTTTGGCTTGATCCCCTCCCAGAGTTTGTAATCTCCTTAACAGCTTGTGACTTTTCTGAACCCCAAATTGGGAATGAATAAAGCGAGCACTTTAAGTAAAAAAAACTACCAAATGTGGGACATTTTCAAAAATACTGGATGGAACGGTGTGCCTTCCGGCATCAGCAGGATGCTTTCTATCCTAAAGCAGGTAAGAAACCAGCTTATGACTCTTTGCTTGGTTTCAGGGGAAGAACAAGCTAAGAAAAGGCAGGTAGAAAAAAACCAGCAGACGGATGGACGAAGATGAATGCGGGTGGCTATTGACAGTAGAACTGCTGCCCCGGATGACACTATTGTTTTACATTGCTGGGCAAGTGTATGGGGCCATGTAACTCTCTCTTCAACAAACACCCCCCCCCCCCCCCCTTTCTAGAATGATTGTAAAAAACCTCAAAACAATAAAATTGCTCAGGCTGGCTTCTGGCCCGCCCCAGTTTTCCCTAAAAAAGAACAGTAGACTAGTGATGAAGGCATTATTATTGGTGTGGCTATCAAAGACCATCGGGGATGATTCAACGCACGCTGTGGAAATATCTATTTATGCAAACAACCAACCGTGAGGAGCTGGAAGCAATAGCCTGTACGTAGGGGCTAAGAGCAACTCCAGCAATGACTCCTACTCAAGATCTCTACTTTCTTGAGCAGGGGCTATCCAAACTTTCTGGGGCTTCAAATTTTGCTCTCAACTCCAACAATAGTTTCTACTTTGCAGCCCCTACTTTCATCATAAAAATAGGACCACCTGTCATAGACTATATTATTTTCTCCTATTATTTTCTTCTTTTCATTTCTATTGTCAGCTTCCTCTCTTTTCCCTCTCACTGCACTCGCCGGAGTTGCCGGGGTACATCTATGCACAAGGCCAGAGCGTCTCGTCGTCGTCGAACTCGCTGAGGTAGACGACACACTCGAGCTCCTAAAGTGAGATGCGCACGGCGTGGTCCAGCCCGCGGTCCAGCAGCGTGTCGTGCAGTCGTCCTCACTACTGCAATAATCGTTTCTGAGGCGGTTGAGAAATATTTTCCGAGGCGGGCAAGGGCAACCGCCTTTGAGCAAACACCTCTATAAATGAAGCATTTTCAAAGGCGGTTGCATGCCCCCTATTAATTGAACAAAAAAAATAAAAAAGGGATGAGCCTGTCGAGGCCATCACGGCCTCGCCGAGCCCATCCGCACCGCCGCTGCCGCCGCCCCCTGCCGCGTCCACCTCTGCACGCCCCGTCCGCCGTGGCCCGCCGCCGCTCGCACCAATTTGACGAGCCATGGGCTCATCATCCCCCTCCACCCCCTAGGCCTAGGGGCCTCCAGGGAGCCCTCCATTCATGGGCCCCACTCACCAGCCCCTCTAGATTTGGATGAGAGCTGAAATATGAAGGCTCCTACTGGACTTGATGCATTATTTGGAGGCTATAAGATGGGGACCAGCCCCTAAAATCTATATGAGGACTATGATTTGGGGGCTATTGCTGGAGATGCTCTCAGTCTATGGGATAAAGGGATCGGGAGAGGAATTTAGGGGCCTTCCTAGAATAGGGACCGGAATAGGGTCTCTGCTCCTATTTTTTGAGTAGGGAATCAGGTAGAAATTTTGTTGGAGATGCTCTAACGCTTAGGGATGGCAATGGTTAGGTTTCGGGTCGGATATCCGCGGGTTTCGGGTCTAGCAGACTTGGGTTCGGAGATGATTTTTGACCCATGGTTTTCGGGTTCGGGGCCCCGAAACTTATCGGGTTTGGTTTTGGGATTGGTTTTTCACCCGTGGATACCCAATGAATAACTGTTTGGAGTAAAAACTCATATTTTATAATATACTTAGCAATAAGTTTATTTACTTAGACTACAAAATTTATTTTAAATGACTTAGAAAATTATTTACTATTTATTGCCTCTTGTTTATATATGTAAATATTATATATATCTTGTATATGTTTATAAGAAGTACTTATTTCTCTTACTATGTTGTCATACAAAGCGGGTTTCGGTATCCAATCGGATTTCGGGTATCTGCAAGTTTCGGTTTTGGGGATGAATGACCCGAATCGATCTTCGGGTCGGGTTCGGGTTTTAAGTTCGGATTTCAGTTTTGGGTGCCTAGACACTCCACCCAACCCAAACACGACCTGTTGCCATCCTGACTAACGCTAGCCCTCTGAATGGTGCGGGTAGGAGGTGATCCCGTATGTTGAGTAGATTATTGCTCAGGAATATACTGAAACTTCCTGAGTATAAAAGACATATAATGTTATAGCTATAGCTAGTTTGCTATCTTGAGACACAACTGGAAACTCGTTGGTTCCCGTGTGCTAGAACCTTTGCCGTGTGCACTATCTCGGGCACACGACAAAGAGCATGTTTGCCGTGTGCCACGAAAGGGACACACGGCAAACTTAACGGCACACGTCAAAGGTCATGTTTGCCGTGTGCCACGAAGAAGACACACGGCAAAGCAGTGGACACATGGCAGTGCATGATGTTTGCCGTGTGCCATGATTTACAACACACGACAAAAAAAAAACACAGCAAAATGCCTTCTTTGATGTGTGCTACGAAGGACACACGGCAAAATGTGGTCTTTGCCGTGTGTTTATTTCTGGCACACGGCAAATTTGTTTAAAAAATTCATTCTGCTTTTGAAACTTTTTTCTTATCTTTATCTTTATATGTATGTGGGACTCTATACTAGGTTTTGGTACTTTCTCGGTCATTTTGCTATATTTAACATTGTTATTTGATGTAAAGAAATATTAGAGAATAAGTAAATTTTGAACTGCAATAATTCTAAATAAAGTAATAATGAAGCAAAAAAATGATGTTAACATCATGAAGTCCCATGTGAGCCCTTATCTAAAAAATTGATGCAAAATTTGAAAAATTTGCTCATGAGCCATCCCATGAACCATGTGGCCCAACTGTTTTAAAATTCTATAAAAGGCAAACTTTCTCTGAAAAATATAAGATTTGTTATGGTATCATGATTTTATAAGTGGAGGCTATGGAAAAAATTTAAAAATGTTTAGCACAAGTTATCACTTGTACTCCTTATAAACCGAAGTATCTTCAAAGAAGATCTATAGAGTTGAGAATGAGATGTTGATATTTGAAGTGAAAGTGATAGTCGAATTGGGTGTTGACTTCAAAAAATTTTGTACATACAATACACAATCTTAGAATCTTTCGTGCCAAAATTTCATTATTTTTTAGATTCATTTGTTATTTTTTATATTTTTCCCCATTAAATAATAACATGTGATATACATTGCAATGGAGATGTAACTGCATGAAATAATGATTTTTCAGTGCAATCATAGAACAAAAAAGGTTGAGTGATTTTTTTTGTGATATTTATAGTGTTGTGAACAAATTTTAGTTAAACACGTAATGGTGATTCAGTTGGTACATATCGGATTCAAATAGCATGAAATAGTACATTTAATCCGCATGTGATAATGAAACAAGAAATATTTATTCTTGCACGAAATGAACGATATATTTTTTAATTATTACTTATTGACTACACTAGTTGAAACACTAATTAAACAATATTTGAAACACTAATTAAACAAAAATTTCGAAGCAAAAAAATAAAATGAGGCTGGTTGCTGTGTGCCATTTGCCGTGTGTGGCACACGGCAAACCTTTTGCTGTCGGTTTTAAGGGCTTCGCCGTGTGCCCTGGCACACGGCAAAAGGGCGGTGTCCCGTAGTGAGACGATAAACTCTTCCCTCGCACATATATGATATGCATGGGCAGTTGGGCACACATAAACACGTACGTTCGTGCACAATAATGCACGAATTACATGGAGCTGCAGTCCGCCGGCTGGAAGGAGAGCACGCCATTGCCGAGGTCGTAGAGCAGGTGCATGTCCTGCTGCATGTAGTTGCCGATGATGGTCGTCTCGTTCATCGGCAGTGTCGCGCCCGGCCGCGCCGCGGCGTTGAACAGCACCATGCATTCCGTGGCCGTGTCCACGGGCACCCAGTAGTTCTCCGGCGGCACCACCGTGCCGGCGTCTCCCGCGCGACGCTCGTTCTGAATGGTAGGCTTCGTCGACGAGGCTCGTGAACGGGGTGCCGGAGTCGATCACCACGCCGCCGGCCCATACCCCCGTCGCGACCTGGCGGAGGCCGAACGCCGCCGCGGCGATGGCGAGCCTGGCGCTGCCCACGCTCATCCCGACCAGGGGCAGGTAGTAGAACGAGCTGAAGGGGTACTCCTTGGGGTTCTTGGCGAACGGCACGGATGTCACCGGAGCGTCGCCGTTCAG